>NW_027069514.1:1895463-1958779 GCF_002906115.3 Quercus suber | reverse complement strand
TCTTTTTTTTTTTTTTTTTTTTTTTTTTTTTTTCTTTCCTTCTTTTTCTCCCTTGTCTCCACTCCTCCATCTTTCTTCTTTTCTTTTTCTTTCACTCTTTCTTCACTTCACACCTGAATTGATACTTTTCTCTTCCTCTCCATTTTGATTTTATTTCTTTTGTTTTATTTGTGGTGATGTTAATGTTTGTAGGTTTTGGATTTGCAAATGGTGTTGCAGCTTATTGATTTTGTTTAAATTTGTAGATGGTGTTTGAAGCCATTGGTTGTATAGTTACAGGTAAGCATTTAAAAAAAAAAAAATTTATGATTGTTTCGGTCTATTTATTTTTTGATAATAATTTTGGTCTATTCCTTGTTTGCTGTCAACTTTGCTTCATAGGTCTATGAGATTTCTGATCAATTTGATGATTTCTTTTTGTATGTTGGTCTGTGGCGGCTGAATGTGTTGGGGTGGAGTTGCTATTTTTTTTTTTTTTTTGGATGTGAGCATTTTGTGTTTGATTTTGAATTTTTTTAAATGGGTTTGTGTTTTCATTTTGAATTTGCTGGGATAAATATAGTATTTGTATTTGGAGTTGCTATATTTTTTTAAAAAAAGATTTTTGAATGTGAGCATGCGTTTGATTTTGAATTTTTTAGGTGGGTTTGTGTTTCATTTTGAATTTACTGGGATAGCTAGTATTTGTATTTTGTTTTATTTATGTATTTTGTTTTGTTTTGTTTTTGTATCTTTTAATTCAATTAAAAAAGACTTTTTTACGTCAAAAAAAAAAAAAAAATCTTTTGATTACCAAAAAGATTTTTGGCTATAGTGGCGTTTCAAAAACGTCACTATTGTACCGTCACTATAGACTTATAGTGGCGTTTTTAGCACCTACAGTGGCGTTTGTGAAACGCCACTATAGGTCCAGTTTTTTGTACTACTTTTATTTGGTAAGCTGCATTCTCAATTCAAGCTTTTCCCACCTCAAATTTGGTAAGTTAGCAATTTTCTTAAGCATATGTCTTTCACTTCAGTTGCATATCTATTCATACCCCCCAAAAGCATATTATCCTTATTCTCATTACCTTCATGCAGAAAATGAATCTCCATAGCGTATCTCTGAGTTTTCTATTTGCCATTTTTGCAGTTTTGCCATCCACACATATAACAAATTCAAACCCATCATTCCTCAAATATCTTATTCATTTTAGTCTCACCTTTTTCTCATCATCTCCAATCACTGCAACAGTCATCGCATACAACAGTGGAGGGCATCATCACCAGTACAATAGACACAATAATGAGGGGAAAATAGTAACTCCGTGCAAGGGATTTTCACCTGACTTTCTTAAGGACACTAACACAACCTCGTATCTTTGTGTTGATCCAAATGGGTGTTGTAATTTTACATCGGTGCAAGCAGCAGTTGATGCTGTTCCAGATTTCTGCCAAAATAGAACCATTATATGGATCAATACCGGCGTTTACTTGTAAGTTATTATCTTCTTAAATTTTATCTACATTCTCCATTTGAAATAGATCTATTTTATAATTCTAAATAAATATTACAAATTTTTTATTAAAATTTTAAAATAATGTGGCACTTTGTATATTGTTAGTATATTGTTAGATCTAAGAAATAAAAACTAAAGATTTAAAGGGACTTGTATCAAAAAAAAAAAAAGATTTAAATGGACTCTATGTCTATTTGGATTTTGGGTATCTCTTAGTTTTCGAAAGCTTATCAAAACAAATAATTTTGATAACTTTTATATTAAATGTATGACATAAAGCTAAAAATTAGCATATTTTCAAATAAATATAGTTTTGTTAAATTTTAATTTTAATATAAGAAAAAAAAAAGGCAAGAAAGCAAAGCACCCTTTAAGGTTGACCAAAATTCATTTTAGTCATGGTTCCAGTTAGCTCAATGGTAATTCTCTTATAGTTGAGTAAGAGATCTGGGGTTCAATCTCCACCTACACTAAAAACTGATTGATGTTTTGGTCTGACGATAAAAAGTTATCATTAAGAGCGAACACCATGTTAAAACTCTCAAAAAAATTCATTTTAGTCCTTCAATTTTGCTTTTGTTCAATTGAATCCTCAAAGTAACTAAGTTTCAAGTTTATTTAATGAAGGTTATTTAGTTAATTTTTTTAAAAATATCTAGAAAATATATTTCAATAATTCATTGGATTTTTTAATTTAAAAACTTTGAAGGAAAAAATATTTGTACTTAACCACAATATTTAATAGAATTTTATGGAATCAATCACCTTAACTGAATGAACTTGAAACTTTTTTTTTTTGGAAGGAAAAAAAAAAAAGAAATTATTTCTCATAAAAAAAAATAAAAAATAAACAACTTAATGGATTCAATTGAATGATATCAAAGTTAGATGACCGAAACAAATTTTGGTCAAATTTAAGGGTGCAAAATTTGCAATTTTGCCAAAAATAAAAATGATAAAAAAAAAAAAAAAAAAAAAAAAAAAAAAAGAAAAGAGAGAGAAGAAGAAGAAGAAGAAGCTATATGGATTTGTTTTAAATAGTCACAGGATGGATTGGTGTTCCCTTCAATATCTTGAATTCATTATTCCAATTTAACTTTTTTTGTTCTTGCTTGCTTTTATGAAATTCCTTGGCTATTCATTATTAACTAGTGAGAAAGTTACTGTTCCAAGAACCAAAACGAATGTGACATTCCAAGGACAAGGCTTTACTTCAACCGCAATTGCATGGAATGACACTGCCAATTCTTCATATGGCACATCATTTAGTGGCTCCGTTCAAGTTTACTCTACTAACTTTATTGCCAAGAACATAACCTTCATGGTAAGATCGATAATATATATATATATATATATACACGTACACACATACATATACAAATAAACAAAATTATATATACACACAGGGCGCGAAAGGATAAGGACAGTCGGGTCAGGTGCCTGTTCCATGCTCAACCACAGGGAGGGCCATGACTCCCTTGACTTTTCCTTTCAAAAATCCTGCCTCCCTTTTATATTTTTTGCTAAAAAAATGTAATTTTAGATATAAATTTAAATAATGAGTAATGCTATAATTAAAGACTATTTTACAATATTTTTATAAATTGTTGATGTGATCAACTTCTTATTGATTTTCATCTAATTCCATCTTTAACATCACTTTTTCATTTACCAATAATCACTAATCACATCAACAATTTGTAAAACTTTTTTGTAAAAAAAGTTTGTATCTCTAGCATTACTTTTAAATAATTGCCCCTAGAGTTTTACAACTTTTACTAAAAACATTTAATTCATTTATTTAGATAATTAATGCATCATTTATGTTTCCTTTAATTACTCTTATACCATAAATAGCTCATTAATTCAAAGTATATTTAATGTATTTCATAAAAATAGAAAATTTATAAATTATTAATGCATTATTTCTTTCCTCTAATTACTTTGATACCATAATAGCATATCTTAGAATTTAGAAATATATAAGAAATATATAAGTAATTCTTTTTAATAAAAACATAGAAATTTTTTTTTTTTTGAGAAGGAATAAAAACATAGAAATTAGAAATATGAAAATTAATTTTTTTTTCCCTTTTAGAAGAAACAATAAATGTGTATTTCAGAGTTAGGAATTAATTTTTTTAGGCAAAACTACAATTTTGGTGCCTCAAGTTTATCCTGTGTGTGCAATTGGTCTCTCAAGTTTCAAGTTAGCGCAATTGGTGCCTAAAGTTTAAAAAATGAGTTATATTAATTCTTTTACTTATTGCTGTTAATGATATTACATACGTAGCTAATGAAATAATTACTGAGCACTTTTTTTAGTGATGTGGCATTTTTTAATTAAAAAATTAGGATAATTAATTTTCATGTCAGATCAAATCTAGAGCAAACTGACCAAGGTTTAAATCAAATCTAAAATCACAATCCAGTTCCAAATAAAATCACACATTTGTGATTTTGGATTCCTTTAATGTTTGGTATCCAACTGTATTCGGTTAATCCCACAAGCCCAAAGCCTATCTCAGCCTTATTGACCCCAAGTAATTTTTCACACATTATCGAGTTCGAAGTTGTCGAACTGAGCTTCACTCGTGGTGAGTATTGTCCAAGCTATGGGCCGCGAGAAGTCCATATCAAAAGTTGATGGCCAACCTCCCGCAAATGAAAAGCAACGCTATCAGATGCAATGGAACATGGGCCATCCCTCTATCCTACCGAGGAAAGCACCTGACCCAAGGGAGTGCTGTATTATTTTTTTAAATTTTTTATTGAAAAATAAAAAAAGGAAACAAATTTTTTATATTTCCGGGTATAAAAAATTGCAAACGTATGTGATTTTATTTGGAATTGGGTTGTGATTTTAGATTTGATTTAAATCTAGGTCAATTTGCTTTAGATTTGATCTGACATGAAAAATAATTATTTTAATTTTTTAATTAAAAAATGGCACATCTTAAAAAAAAAAAAATCAAGTCATTGTTCCATTAACCAAATAAGTAACACCACTAATGTCATTTAGTAAAATAACTAATATAACTCATTTTTAAAAATTAAGGGACCAATTGCACTTACTTGAAACTTGAGGAATTAATAACACACACAAAGTAAACTTAAAGGACCAACATTGTAGTTTTGTCAATTTTTTGTTATTTATAAATATTATATATTTATTTTGTTATGCGTAAGAAAATAGCATTTGTTAAATCATGTTTCAAACATATTTTCTTCTTTAAAAAAAAATTGTTACAGAAATATTTTGAGTGTGTAAGTTGTTCTTTGGATTTTATCTATGCGTGTGTTTTGCCTAATTTCCTATTCATATATCAAAAAGACGTCTATATGTCAAAAATTTTAGAATGTAGCTCCTCTTCCAAACCCTGGTGATATTGGAGGACAAGCAGTAGCGCTTAGAATATCTGGAGATCAAGCAGCGTTCTGGGGTTGTGGATTCTTTGGAGCCCAAGACACCCTTCATGATGATAAGGGCCGACATTACTTCAGAGATTGCTACATCCAAGGTTCCATTGATTTCATCTATGGCAATGGAAAGTCATTCTACCAGGTATATAATCTAAAATATTTTGAGCCCCGTTTATATGGGGTTGATTCTAAATATTTTTTAAGATTTTTTTTTTTTTTACCATATATATATATATATATATATTATTTTTTATTTATTTATTTATTTATTGTTTTTATAATATTTAAATTATTTATTCTATTAATATTACATGTCAAAAAAAAAAATTAACTTCTTAAAAATTAATATATTATGTCAAGCGACTTGTAACTCAACTAACATATTCTCATATTTTCTATGAAAATAGTTCAAATCTCTTATCCCCAACTATTGAATTATCAAAAAAAAAAACTATGTATAAACATATTATTTGAAAAAACTCACAAATATTTAATTATATTTACTAATTTAAGCATACAATTATTTTATATTCCTTGACCGTGTATTATGAACTTTTCTTTTTATATTTATGTTTTTCTTTTCATTTTCAATTGTTGCCAAAATAACCAAAGTTGAACAAGAATATCATATTATTCGATTCCAAATCACAAATTCTATAAAATTTTATAAAAATACCCATAAGAATTCATTTTTATTAAATAATAAGTATACCACCTATAGATACCTATTAGATGGAAATAAATTATTTTACCTATTAATACTAGGGGTGTCAATTCAAGTTAGCATATCGGGTTTGTGTCGTGTCGATATAGAGGTATTCGTCTAAATGGCTCAATCCTAACCCGACCCATTTAATAATCGTGTTATGATCCTTCAACCCTAACCTGACCTGTTAATAAGGCGGGTTGACTTGACCTAACTCATTTGACACACTTAATAAACGAGTCGTGTTGGGTTGATATGAAGATAACACAGCCCATTTCAACATGCATAATATTAAATATAACATTCATTAAGAAATAATTTAGGGTTTGTAGGGTTTAGAGATTTAGGATTTGTAAAGGTTCAATTTTCAATTATATCCCTTGTAAGTTTTTGTAATTACTTACTTTTCTTTTTAAATTTACAATATATGTTGGATATAAAAGGTATTTAACAAATCTAAAATAAAATATATATTTATTTGTTATACGAATTAAACAGGTTGTGTTAAGTGGGTCATTTCAGGTTGACACAAATAAATTGGCATGTCAAACATGTCTATTGCGGGTTACGCAAGTTGAACCGCTTATGGTACGTTTCTTATCGTGTCACTTTCGGGTCGACCCATTTATGACCCAAACCCATTAAGGCCCAACTCTAATCTGGAAAAACCTGTGTGAGGTCCGTGTTGTGTTTTCGGGTTGGGTCGAACATTGATACCCCTAATTAATACTCCTAATAATAATATAGTATAAATTTAAATTTTATTGCATCTATTAAAAATGGATTGAGATCAAGTTCAATAATTAGGTTATTGCATCTGATGCAACTGCTATGAGTGGTTGAGATTTAAAGTCGCAAAAAGCAACTTTAAATCTCAACTATTAAATAAAAAAATAAAAAAAAGTAAAAGTAGAAAAGTAAAATTAGTAAAAATATATTGTGAGAGAGAGGGAGGTGAACTGATCAGTGCAATTGCATCAATTGCATCTCAATCCATTAAAAATAATATAGAACAAATTTAGGCTAGTGAAGCCTGTGTCTACTGACAGCCTAGATACCTCTCTACGTAGTACTTGTTTACAAATATTTAATTATTTTAAGTAACTTCATAATTATTTTTATACTTTTTATTACATTTGTTATTAAATTTTATTTTACCTTTTGTTAGATTTTGTTTCCACTTTCAATAGTTGCCATGGCAACTAAAAATAAGCAAAAATGGAATAATCCAAATAAATTGGTTTGTTTTCTTTGATAGTAAGTATTCATGGCAACTAAACATAAGCCTAAATCAATTGTTTCGGTTTCTTTGATAATAAGTATTTTAAATCAAAAGTTTTTGAGATAAATTAATTTTAGAGAAAATAAAGATATAAATTTTTATAAGCTAAAATACATGGTTGGTCCTTGAAGTTTATCAAGTGATCACTTTTGGTTTCTAAAATTTCAAATGAACAATTTTGATCCTCGAAGTTTAAAAAATTAATGTTGTTGATTATTCTGATACCTACCTATTGCTATTCTCATTGCTTATGTGGCTAATGAAAAAATGATGTGACAATTTTTAGATGATATGGCAACAACATTTATATTAAAAAAATTTGCATCAATATTGCCACATCAAAACTAAAAAACCCATGACCAACAAATACCCAAACTCATATGAAACGGGTCTTCCCAATTCAAAATCCCTTTGGAGCATTCTATTGCAATGGACATGTGTTTGATAAAGGAGACACTCTGAGTCTACACAGTGTACACTGTGCCTAAGAAATTGCCCAAAATCTATGGCATTCACATTACTAGATAGTGATAGTCTATAGACTATAGTGTGTAGTACCCGTAAAACTGAAACTAAGGGCACATTGGGTACAATGAATGGAGTTTACATTAGGAATAATAATTTTTATTACCAGGAATAAAAGATATTGTAAACTACTATCCCTAAGTTTGGTTGTTACTGTTAGGTTCTAAATATTTAGATATAAATGTTTAGGTTCTAAATGTTTCATGTGTTGGCAAACCAAGTATATAAACTTGTCTAGGAATAGATCTTAGTGTCTATGAAGTATTCTAGACATGGCTAAAAGTCCTACGTCAGAATTCAATATAGAAAGCATTAGTGAAAAGCTGACTAGCTCAACTGATCGTGAGAATGCTTCGATTGATCAAACCGCAAACTGCAGAATTTTGATTAAGCATGTTAGCCTATTAAACTTTTAGGGTTTCAGTCTAGAATTACTTGGTATATATGAAAAATCCTAAAGCACTTTTTTTTTTTTTTTTTTAAAGTCTTGGAGAGCTACTCTTTTGAGATTTGAGAGGTTTTGTACCTTCTACTCTTTTAAGCATCTACTAGAGATCACACTCATATTTCTAATACTGGTGGAATAAAGTTGCAACCCAAACTTCAGCTATCAAGCATATGGAAGATCATAGGCATGAACTGGCGGTTTATGTTGGAGCAGATCTACATCAAAGAAATCTGAGAGTTTCAGAACTAGATTTGATAATCATAATGAAGTTTACTACAAATTTATATCCTTGACTATAAACTTCTATTTGATATAGTGGATTGTTCTCTTGAGATCATTCCCCCCAAGTTTTTTACCTTGAAATTGGATTGTTTCATTGGTTTTCCTGGGTCTTATATATGTGTCTTATTTATATTTCTGTTGCATATATGTTTGATGAATGTTTAACCTAGTAACAACTTGGCAATTAAATTAGACTTAACAAATTGTGTTTTTCAGGGTCTAGAAACTAACAAGTGGCTTCAGAGCAGGTTAGCTCATGCCTAGGTAGTTCCTACCTTGAGCTGATCATTGACCCTTGCTGCCATGGATCATGGTCACCTCTTGAGATCCCTCCCCATTTTGATGGGAACAATTAGGCATACTAGAAGGTGAGGATGAAAGCGTTCTTGAAATCTCTTGATGAGAAAGTATGGCAGTTTATTGAAACTCTACAGACTAAACCTACTACCCTGATAGCAGAATGGACAGATGCTCAAAAGGAAGCTGATAGTTATAACAGTAAGGCTATGCATGCTATATTCAATGTTGTTTCCTTAGAAGAGTTTAAAAAGATTTCTAAGTAGAAGTAGCACATGCTACATGAAATATACTTCAAACTGTGCATGAAGTAACTAAGGCTGTTAAAATTAACAAACTGCAACAATTGACTTCCGAATTTGAGAGTATTAAAATGTCTAAGGATGAATCTTTTGATGAGTTTTATGCTAAACTCAATGACATTACTAACTCAATTTTTAATTTGGGTGAAGTTTATGATCAGCCAAAAATAGTTAGAAATATCTTAAGATCACTAACAAAGGAGTTTAGACCCAAAGTGAGTGTCATCATTGAAAGCAATGATGTAGACACCATTCATGTTGATGAACTTATAGGATATCTTCAAACATATGAATCTGACCTTCCTAAGACCAACAAGTCAAAATCTATGGCCTTGGAAACAGTAGATGATGTTGATGATAATGTGTTTGACAATGAAATATCTTCTACTGAAATTGCTTATCTTGCTAAACAATTCAAAAAAAAATTGAAAAACAATAATAAAAAGGCAAGAAACAAAAACTTTGTTGATTATAAGAATGTGAAAAAGAACGAACAACCTAAGAATGATTTTCCTAAAAAATCTACCTCTAAAAAAGAGAAGGTTGGTAAATCTTCTAACAACTCTTTAGGTCAATAATGTTTTGGTTGTCAAGGCTTTGATCATATAAAATCTAAGTGTCCCATTTACTTGAGGTCTAAAAGGCCATGGCTACCACTTTAAGTGATGATGAAGGATTTGATCAAGGTTCTGATAGTGATCTGGAAGGTAAGTTTATGGCCTTCACTGCTACTGCTATGATTGATGAGACCATTGATGAGAAAGATGAGAGTTCTTCTGATGAGGAACTCTCTGAGAATGTTGACTTGCAAGAAAATTACAATAAGCTATGCAAGATTGCAGCAAAAAATGCCATGACTCTGGAGGTGTCTTTGAAGAAGATTGATACTCTTGAACTTGAAAAGAAAAACCTTTTGATCAAATTGTTTGATACTAATGAACTGTTGAATGTTGTTAAGATAGAGAACATGTCTTTGGTTGAAAAGGTTAAAGAACTAGAATCTGTCTTGAGTGTTACTAGAGAACAACTAGGTAGGTCTGCTAGCTCTAAACTTAATGAAATGTTAGGTGCTCAAAAATCCTCTTGTGATAAGACCAGTCTAGGTTATGTTGAAGATGGCTATATTTCAAAAAAATTCTTCTACTAAGTTTGTCATCTCTACTCCTATGTCTTTTCCTAAATCTGAAGAGAGATTTTATAAGAAAGAAATTCTTGCCACTAGAAGAATTAGGGTTGATTTGAGTGATACTAAACCTAAACAACCAAGTCACCCTATTGCAAAGAAGCAAAACAAACCTCATCCCCAATGGTCTTATCATGTTTGTGGTGGAGTTGGACATACTATCCAAACTATTCCAAGTTGCATGCTAGCAAGCAAGCAACTAAGGAAAAGGCGTCTATGCCAAAAAGCACAAGATCCTATGAAACTTATTCATGAGTTGGTAAAGGCTCTTAGTCTTTATGCCTATTCAAGAGTTGATCCTCAATATAAGCATTAAAAGAACTCCAACTCCATGCCTACAACTAAGAAGATATGGATGCAAAAGGCTCATCATAAATGAGCTTGTTTGACATGGTCCTTATGCTTCATCTCTTGACTCTTTGGGCAAAATGTTTTGTTTAGGAACTTTTCTGCATTTCATTTCATGCATTTCATTCATGTTTGTTTAGGATTTTTTAAGTTATTTTTATTATGAAAATTATGAAAAATAAAAAATAGAAAAAAATTTTTTTTTTTTTGGGTATTGTATTGTACATCATTTAGTGTGTAATTAAGATTGGCCAATGAAACTTTGCATTCATGACTATGTACTTTCTTTAGCTTTGATGAGTTTTGATATGCACCTCACTAGTTTGTGTTATATTATGCTTAATTGTGTGATTTGTTTTTAGTTTTTAATCAGATGATCTTAATTTTGATATCACATATTTTGATCATAAGGACTAAAAAATCCTAGGAAAAAGGCATAAATAACCTTCTTACCACTAGTGTAGAGAAATCTGTGAGTTTCTCATAAAAATGAAATCAAAAGAAACCTCAAGCAAAAAATCCTTGAACAAAGGTGATAAATAAAAAATGTGTGTACAATAGTGGGCCTAAAATAAAAGAAAGAAAAAAAATATATGTACCCTTTTATTTATGACCATGCATTAAGCTTTTAAGCATAAACTTTTATGCAAGCATTAGTCAATAGATTGTAACTCTGCATTAACAGATGTGGGATTATAGGATGTATCTCTTTATGTGATAGTCACTTTTAAACCAATGTGATTGATAATGTAGAAACTTTTCTTGAATTCTATCTACTTATTAGATATTTTGTGTTTTGTACACATACTAGTTGCACATACTACGCGCAAATATTTTCGAAGTCAAGTACATGAGAATGTGTGTGTTGTCTAATTTGGCCATCTATAATTGCATATAATTAATTCAGCAAATGCATTTTTTTTTTTTTTTGGGTGGGAATTTGAATAAAAATGAGTTTAGACATTTAACTTCTTGATTGGTTTTGATGTGTTCATCTAAGCGGCATTATGTTTTTGAAACTTACTAGATCTTGTTCATATGCGTTGAGTCCCATAAAAACTGCTTTCAAGTTGTTTTTTCCATAAAATTCTAGTTTTTAAGTTTTCAAAAAAAAAAAATAACTATCTTGACTGATCGAAGGTTTCCCTCGACTAATCAAAATTGGTCAGTTTTTAAGCCAAAACTCTCTACTTCTCTTAATCATTGCCCGATCGATGCTCTCAACCGATTGAACTTCAAAAAAATTCAGTTTTTAAGCTCTTGACTAATCAATTTTGTCATTTTCTCATCATTTTTCTTCGACTCCTCTCGAGTTTTCTCACTTTAAAAAATTTTTTGGCATTTTTTGAGTCAAAGCTTCAAGGGTTTTCATCTACATCATTGGGTAAGACTCTTTTACCCCTTCTTTTAATCATATTAAATATTTACATGCATTAATCATTCAATTTCTTAAAATTTTCAAACTTAGAAATTTGGGATTTTTTTATGATTTTTAGTGTTTTAATTTAAAATGATCAATTGATTTTTATCTATGCATGATACATACATACATACATACATTTATATATATATATATATAATTCCTATGCTTTAATTTCAATTTTCATAGTTTATGAAAAATTTCGAAACTAGGGTTTATGTATCCCTATGAAATTTGGGGGTTTTGTTCAATTGGGCTTTAATTGATGAAGTTGATCATTGTTATTCATTAATTGATTGTTTATAACATGATTTATATTTGTTGTGATTATCAATTGATTGATTGGGATATTTTTGAAAAATTAAGGTTTATATTCTTCAAAAATATGGGGGTTTTCATTAAATTTTGTTTTTCTTGATCAAATTTCAAATCTTTTGAAATTGAACACCTAAATGAGCAAAAATCATGATCATATAAGTTTGTGTCTCATGCCTCATGTAGATTTAAAAGATTTGCATTCCTATATCTTGTGCTTCTCTCTAATGCAATCTACCCTTGTGTTTTGTTGTTCCTTTATGTTCTTTTTCTCCCTCTTAGAACTTAGACAAGGCTCTTAAGATAACTTTAGCTAAAAAGTCTACCAAGGGTGCCTTTTCCTCTAGGGAATCCTTTAATTCTACTAGATTTCATACTGTCTCTGACTTCCAAAAGTTTGATAGCTTGATTAAGTATAGATTTATGTGAAGTGAGAGAGTGGTTGTCTTAGATGAGCTTAGTCCATTTTTAGGCAATACTTTGAGTCTAAGGGCTGGTTGTCTATTTGTTTTGGTCTATCACCTCCTCCTACAGTTATTATTAGGAAATTATTCTCTAATCTCTCTGTGCTTGCTGTTGCTACTGGTAGTCACTTCTTGACTACATGGATTAGGGGTTTTGAGTATCAAATAACCTGTAAGGTTGTTTCTGATGCTCTTTCTGTGCCAATTGTTCGTAATCCTGGTTATTCTTTCATTGACCCTCCCTCTCTAGATGATGTTGTGTCCCTTCTATGTCAACACCTATGACTTGGGATGATGAACCTAAGCTTGATTCTAATAAGCTTACTAAGGAGAACTGTATTTTCTATAGGATAGCTTGTCATAGTATCCTTCCCTTGACTCACATTCATACAGTTAATACTGATAAGCTACTGTTCCTTTTTGCCCTTGTCACTGGTACTTCTATTTGTCTCCCTTATCTTTTTATTCAAACCATTGTTGATATCCATAGAAATACCTCTAGAAAGCAAAATCTCTTCTTCTAGTGTCTATCCTCAAAATCTTAGAGTTTCTAGGTTTTAAGTGTTCCCTCTCTTCTAAGCTTATTCATTAAATTGAACCTATTGAAGCAACCTTTCTAAAGTAGAGTAGAGCACAGAAGAAGACTCTAGCAAAGCCAAAGGCTAAGGATAAGAGATTAAGAGTTGATCCTTCTCAAGAGGATGTGCAGATTGATCCTTCTGTGGATCCTAATGTGGAAGTTAATATATCGAATGATAATTAACATCTAGTTTGCGCAAAATTTGGCATGCATGTTAATAATATATAGAACATGTAACATAATAGTGACATTTTAAAATTATTTACTTTTTGCAAAAAATTATTAGGTGGTGTAACAATAATTAGAGTTACACCATGTGTAACTTGAACTTAACTCATATTAATAATGAATATAGAAATTTAGAATATCCAGATCGATACACTCTTACAACCATTTGAAACTAAAATATTATAGGAACACTAAGCAAATACTAGAAAAGAAAGAAAGCCACCCCATCTCAGTAGGACATTTATCAACATGCTAACTTGCTAAGTACTAGGAACATGATGATCTCCATTTCAAATCCTCTGCTAAAGAGAATGAGCTGACTTTATTTTATTGAAGTAGTTAGTTTGCTGGTTTTCTTTAATTCCGCTCAGGGTGACATTTATTATCTATTTGTGGTAACATGTTGGTTAACCAGGGCTAATATATAATATTCAAGTCCAAACGTTTGTTAATTTTATAGATTTTGTTTGCTTAAAACAATCCCTTCTCCAAGCTTTCCCCTTAGGAGAGATTGATAACAAGAGTATATTATTATCAATATCCAATTTATAAAAGTAGCTTGGGCTAGCTTTCCAGCTTGCTAGTATACTCAAAAGTATAAAACTTTAAACATAAAGTAATCTTTAAATTGTACACTGCAGAATTGTGTATTGATTTCCTTGGCAAACCCAGTAGATCCAGGATCGACAGGCATAACTGGAGTTATTACAGCCCAAGGCAGAGGTTCCCAAGAAGAGAATACTGGCTTTGCATTCACAAACTGCACTGTGGGTGGCAATGGAAGAGTATGGCTAGGTCGAGCATGGAAGCCATTTGCACGTGTTGTTTTTGCCGACACATCAATGTCGGATATCATTGCTCCAGAGGGTTGGAATGATTTTAATGACCCTGCAAGTGACAAGTAAGAACCTATGAATTGCAACATATATATATATATATATATATATATAATTTATTTTAAGAATGGTTTCTGAGTCCAATTCACAAGTAAGAACCTATGAATTGCAACATATATATATATATATATATATATATAATTTATTTTAAGAATGGTTTCTGAGTCCAATTCAATTGAAGTACTAATACAATTGTTGTCTAATTTAATTGTCAAAATGTAGGACTGTATTCTTTGGAGAATACAATTGCTCAGGTCCTGGTGCAAATATGACCATGAGGCCTCCTTATGTTATGAGACTCAGTGACACACAAGCTTCTCCTTTCCTTAATGTATCTTTTATCGATGGGGATCAGTGGCTTCAACCCTACATTTAGGCCTATTTACTATGATAATATAATTGTCTAAATTTATTTTCTCATTTTTACATTGAAGATCTCAATGGAAATGTAACAATAATAATAAAATGACTAGTTAATATAACATCAATTGAGTTAAACTAATTTCAGCTTCCTAAAAGACATGGTGAATGCCATGCTCATTAACTCTAGTCTTCCTTCCAACATATGGGGGGAGGCTATCCATTTTGCATGTCATGTATTAAACAGAGCCCACATAAAAAGATTAGAAAAACTTCATATGAATTATGGGAAGGACGTGCACCAAACTTAGGGTACTTTAAGGTGTGGGGTTATTTGGTAAAGGTTGGAATTCCTGAACCACATAAAGAAAATATAGGTCCTAAAACCAAGGACAATGTCTTTATAGGATATGCACAAAACAGTCCTGCCTATAGGTGCTTAGTATTGGAGACTAACACCATAGAGGAGACTAGGGATGCTGATTTCTTTGAGCATATTTTTCCTATGAAGAGAACGAGACTCACTAATGAATCCTCATCAATCGTACCCCAAGTGAGATCAAGTTCAAACTTAGATGAAAGTCAATCAACACAAGAGTTAAGACGTTGTAAAAGACCTAAAAATGGAACCAACTTTGGGCCTGATCTTATCACTGCTTTTCTTATTGAAGATGACCCAAAAACTTATCAAGAGGCCATGAAATTAGTAGATGCAGCCTTTTGGAAGGATGCAATCCATAGTGAGTTAGAATCAATCATGGCTAACCATACATGGGAGTTAGTACTCACTAGAGGATGCAAGATCATCGGTTGCAAATGGGTGTTTAAAAAGGAATTAAAAGTAGATGGGACCATAGACAAATTCAAAGCTAGACTAGTGGGAAAAGGATATATGCAAAAAGAAGGGATAGATTACTTTGGCACTTATTCACCTATGACAAGATTAACTACAATTAGGATTCTAATTGCTATGGACTCAATACATAAATTGATTGTGTCACTAAATGGATGTCAAAACAACATTTTTAAATGGTGATTTAGATGAAGAAATTTGCATGAACCAACCAGAGGGTTTTGTGGTTCAAGGGCAAGAAAGTAAAGTATGTAAACTTAGAAAATCATTATACAGTTTGAAACAAGCTCCCAAACAATGGCATGAAAATTTTGATAACACTTTAATTTCTATTGAATTTTTTGTGAACAAATCTGATAGATGTGTGTATAATAAATTCTTTGGTGATAGTGGTGTTATCATATACCTATATGTGGATGACTTGTTAATTTTGGGAACTGACATGGATGTTGTAAAAAGTACTAAAGACCTCTTATCTTCAAACTTTAATATGAAAGACCTTGGAAAGGCTGATGTAATTTTGGGAATAAAATCATTAGAAATAGTGAAGAGATTACAGGGCAATTTGGATTTGCAAGTTTTCATCACTCATAACTCAAAATTGATGGGTCCCACAAAGAGAGAGTTTGTTTGGCTATGTTTTCAAATTTTGTTTCTCTCACTTAATTCTTTGATTTTTGAGTAATGAGTTAGCAAAACAAAAAATAACTTTTTAGTGTTTTTGAGTTATAAATCCTAAGTTATAATGACATTTTGATAAATACACACACATTTTTAAGACCCGTGGTTAGAAAGAAGTCACATCCAGGCGCAACTTTTGATGACTCCACCAACAGCTCTTCATCAGTTCACTGAGCTCACTCCAATTTCATACCACCACAACTCTAAACACAAAGAAGCCTCTGCCCTGCCCTCACCTCCTCATGCACGCACTCACTGAGCCCACCTCAACCAACCTGCACCGCCCCGACCTCAAACTATTCTTCAAGACGCCGCTGCACCGATCTTACCCACCGTCAACCTCTTTCTTAGTTTTTCACCAATCCGAAGGTATATTAGTGTGAAACCCTCTTTTTCCATTTTATTTTTAAATTGATAATAGGTCTTGTAAAATCTAAGCTGTTTTATTCATTTGATTTGTTGGTTTATTTGTGGTATTTTGCATCGCCGTTGATCTTTGCCAACCCGTGGTGTTTGTGTGTTAGGTGTTTGCTTCTCTTCCTTATTTATTTATTTATTTATTTATTTTTATGTTTGGGTTTTCTCTTCTTCGGGTTGAGGGTTTTGAGAAGTTGTGACCTTATTTTGCTGATCTATACCTGTGACCATAGTTTTTCTTGAGGGCGTTGTGATTGCTGGTGTTTGTGAATGGATTGGTGTTGTTATGAACAAAGTTATATGGGTTTTGAAGTTCTTCTTTCATATGATAAAACTGTGTGTAGCTGTGTAAGTTATGTGGTCAGTTTTGGATTATGTTTGGGATTAAATATTTGGTGGGATTTGTGTGTTAGCAACCTTGACAAGACAAATATTTAAAGATTTCAAATACAGTGGCGACTCCAGGAATTTTGTCCAGAGTGTTCCTAGACAAACTAGAACATTAACCTATCCTATTCCACTTTCAACAAATTTCAGGTCATTTTGGTCTATTTAGGGTATTTCGGAACATTGCGGAAAATACTGACTGAAATTCAAGATTTGGCCAAAACGAAGTTTGTGCTTAAAATATATATATATATATATATATTCTTAAAACCAAAAAAAAATTGCATTCTTTATAAACTATAAACCCTAAGTTTATTTGAAATATTAATAAAATTATTAATTATAATTGTTTAGTTGTTTTATTAATTTGTTTGTCTTCTATAAACTATAATTTATTATATTATTATTTCATTAATTATAAAATTATTAATTATCAACTTTTTTTTTTTTTTTTACAATTCATTTATTCTAGACTCTTTGGTTTTTATACTTAATAACTCACTTGGATGAATATTTATGATATGGTCATACGTTTGATTCTAAAATTAAGAAATAAAACTCTTTAAGAATAAATAATTTAAGACACATGACACAAAATTTGAACTCTAATTTAAAATTTTAATTTGAGTTTCTCTCAACTTTACCTTATTATATATATAAATTATTATTTTTGGTTTAAATTTGCATGTGCCCAGCCTAAGTCAAAAGTAAAGGCCATCATTAATTACCAGACCACCTTAGCCTTTATAAAAGTACTCAAAGTTTTATAATGACAAGTTATTTAAACATTAAAAAAAATTCATTACATTATTTTTTTAGTATAACTTAATTAATATTAATTCATCAAAGTATGTGTAATTCATCAAATTAGTTTTGGTTCGATCAATAATAAATAAATTTATATAATTGATATTTAAACATATAAGGTCCTACTTAAATATTTCCTCTTTGGCTTAGAATTATATTAAACGGCCTGTTGTTTAGAAACCTGTTGCCATACATTTGTTTCTCCAAAAAAAAAAAAAAAGAGGTTGTCAAACATTTGCTTGTAAATGTCTTCGATGGAGGCAAGTATGTTGTCTCCGAAGAACTTAAACCTTTTAAACACACAAAGCAGAATGACTATGTGAAGACCATCTGCTTTTCGCTGCGAGGACAATGGACGCACAAAGGAGTTCTTTTTGTAGGACCAGACCGTATGTTAAGATTCATCTGAATGCATATATATATATATATATATATATATAAAGTGCGTGCTCATAGCCTTTTCTATTTTTTTGTGTAAAAGTTAATAATTTGTATTTATTATAATTTAGAAATATATATATTTTTTCACACGTGTGTTCAGTGACTCTTTTATTTTTTATTTTTGTAAAAGTTAATAATTTATATTTATTATATATTATATACTACTATTTAAGGGGCTTCCCCTGTTTGGATTCCACATTTTTTGTGTCTAAAATATCCTCATAATACCCACTTACAAGTTTTCAACTACTGGGGATAAATATGTAAATTAAAACTCTTACACTTTAAGACCCACAAACTCATGTACGCTTTGCAGTTCCTATTTCACTTTCTATCTCTCATTCTTCTTCAGATTGAAGACATTTAGTTTAACTTTACATCTTCCTTTCTTTTTTTTAGATTAAAGACATTTACTGTCAAGGCGCCAACAAATTTTCAGGTTTTATATTTTACAAGTTCTTCTTTGTTTTCTTTTGTTTTGTTTATGATTGAGTTTCTTTGAGTTCTACTTTTTTTTTCCTTTTTTATGTGTATCAATCACGTTAACTATTATTATTTTATATATATATATATAATTTTGAAATGAATGGTTCTTTCATATACTCTACCACTGTACTTCTTAATAAATTGTAATTTCATGTTGTAGGTATTGTGATTCAAAGACTGGGCTGTTTTATGCTACAAAAGAAGCATTCAAAATCATTCCTAAAATATCCTCATCATACCCACTTACAAGTTTTCAACTACGGGGGATAAATATGTAAATTAAAACTCTTACACTTTGAGACCCACAAACTCACGTACGCTTTGCAGTTCCTATTTCACTTTTTATCTCTCATTCTTCTTCAGATTGAAGACATTTAGTTTAGCTTTACATCTTATTACTCTCTGATATATATATATATATATATATATATATATTATCTTGATTTATTAAGAATATAAATTCAAATCCATGTCCCAGCCAAATATGTTGGCCAATAATATATTGGTCAACTAATGTGGCCCTAATCAATCAGTGTATCTACCACTCAAAAGAAAAAATTCACGCGGACGTGAAGGGAGGGAGAAAGAAATTTAACACAGGAGAAAAAGTGAAGTTCATGTGCTGATGACAGTGGGACGAAGAAGAAGAAGACGACGAAGGGGAAACGTGATTGACGGAGAAAAGAAAAAGAAAAATTAACGTGGACGTGAAGGAAGGGAGAAGGAAATTGAAAGATCTTACAATGATAAACTTACATATATATTATATACCGACCAATTTATTTGTCTATGATGATAGAACACAGAGGTGAAAAAGTCAAGTTCATGTGCATGAACAGTGGGACAAAGAAGAAAAAGAAGGGGAAACGTGATTGACGGAGAAAAGAAAAAGGAAAAGAACAGAAATAGAAGAGTTGATTTTTGTGCGGAAATGACTCATGACTGGCACAATTAGCTGAATGGCTCTAATTTTATCTCACGTGTTGTAGGGGAATTAATCGAACCAGTCTGATGACTTATATGAAAATTTGCGTATTCATGAAGGTAAGAAATTAATGATTTTGATGATAATGATTGTATGTTAAATGTTTCTTAGCAGTTTCAATTAGTTTTACGTGAAAAACTTTTTATTGTTGAATAAATAGATTTAGGATTCGAATATTGACTACATCCCCAAAACCAATATGGGATATAGGGTCCAAATCTTGGCTACATGCCAAAAATAAGTTAATATCATGACCTGATAATAAAGAAGAATCATAATGGAGTAAATGATGCAAATGTAAAAATTCTATATAAACGTACACTCTTGGTATGACTATCATTTCATAAATACAAAGTTCTTGTAAGTTGTAAAGTTAAGAGACAGTGAATCAAGTTTCTGGTAGGAAGTTTCATATATATATATATATATATATAAAATTTAGATCAGAGAAGTTTTTTCTACACTGGGCCCATTGACTCTCATCAAATAGTATAGTTACAAGTGGTACTGTCACTCTACGAGATAAGTACAAATCTTTTTAACAATTTTCATGTGTTGTGTTCCTCAACTTGCCCCTACCTTCAAGGCCACTTTTTTAATTCCTTTCTCACCTTCTTTTTGTTTTTTACTCTTGACTTTTGCTTTTTGGGAGTCTTGAAAGGTGATTTCTATGAAGTTTCTGGCTTTTCCTTTCAATCACATTTTTGCTATTTACCCCTCCCTCAGTCCCTTTCCTTATGCAATATTGTGATATAGTCCCTTCAGTTTGTTGTAATTAGTTAGTACCATGAATGATTACAACCGACAGAATTGAATGTTTGTTCGCTACTCTCTAGTGCCACCACACTCACCAACCAAACCAAATAGGAATCCATTTAGTTTTTTGGACTTATTTGATTGAGTGTTTTTACGCCCTAATAAATTTTTGATTGAGGGTTTTTCACACTAAGAGAAAGCAGCTTTTTAAAAATAATTTTTCAAAGATATAGCTCCTTTCTCACACCAAATTTTCGCATAAATGTGCATGTATTAAGTTAAATCAGATTTGAAGGTTTTTTGGACCTAACTTGAACTTATTGGGTTGAGAATTTCTTAGGCTGGGTTCAAAAGTCTGTTATGATCGTTAATGACCGTTGTAGTTTGTTCAGCGTTGTTAGGATTCAGATTCTATTACTGTAACTGTGATTAATTATTTAATCTAACTATAGTCTATTTTTGCTTCTCCTTTTTTCTCTTCGTGTTCTTGCTCTTATATATTTCTCCAATCTTCAAGATTCTCTAGCTTACTTGAAGATTACCATAATTTATTATAAAGATTTACTTTTTACAAAATCTTAAATGTCTTATATAGTTAATTTCATAACTATGCCATCAGATTTGGGATATCATTATAATCAAATAGGACAAAGTTTAGCTACAAAACCATTTGTAGTCTAAGGCTACAAACTACTCTAATAAATTGACATGTGTAAAAATGACATGTGCATTGCACATGATTACTTAAGTAAACTTAACCTAACTAACCCTAGTTAACTACACCATCTATTAAAAAAATAAAAAATAAAAACTAAAAAACTAAAATAGATACGTATTCTATCTCTCTCTCTCTCTCTCTCTCTCTCTCTCTCTCTCTCTCTACGGCTTCTCTCCAAACCCAGAAACCAAATCCCTCTCACCACTGGTCACTCCCTAATCTCCATCTACCATTACCACGTGAGTCTTTCTCTCTTTCTTTTATTCAGTTCTGCATTTATTTTTCAATGCCACCAACTATTTTTCAATGCCTAACAACTGTTTGAAACAATGTCTAAATCAACATGTTTTTATTTTTCACCGGTGTTATTGATTGAAAACCTTTTCAAAGGTGATTATGACACATTTAGATGGATATTAAAGGTTTTGATTGGTTTAATGGATATTGTATTATTGTTGTAGAATGGGTCTATAGTGGCTTCAAGGGTGTAGAAACTAAAATCATATCAAAAACTTGTATTTTGCGTAGTTGGGTACATTGAAGTCTTATTATAGTTTCTTGTGTTCAAAAAAAAAAAAAAAAAGTCTATTGTTCAAAGAAAAAAAAAAAGTCTTAGTTTCTCAATTGGGCTTCCAAATACTATATTGGATATAAAATCTTTGACATAAAGTTATGGCAGCAGCATTTGTGGGTGGGGCTGCTCTTGGGGTAGCATTTGGAGAGGGCTTTGCAGTGTTACATGTCACTGTTAAGGATGTGGTAAGCAAAGCCCGTATGTTCAAACCCATTCTTAAACACCTTGAATCCACGTTAGATCGTTTGGCGCCAACAGTCAACAAAATAACACAATCAAGTGAACAGCAAGAACTGAAGGGGATTTTGCAAATTTGGTATATGGATAACCTTGATTCCTTAAAAAACTGAAGAGGATTTGCTAGCTGTAGTTTATAAGTTACCAAATCTTGTTTAATTTACTTATAAAAAAATGAAATTGTGTGTTTCTTCTTCTCTAATATGTAATAGTGCTGCTATTTGCTGTCTTGTACTGTGGTTTTGTTGTAGTTTTTGTGATACTAAATTTAGCTGAGTTGTAGAAATTGTATTCATTTTTCATTTAAATTTGAATTTATCTTTGATTCATCTAAACAAGTTTGTTTTTCTTGTTCATATTTACTTGATTTAAAAAAATATAAGCAACTGAGGGTAAGTAAACTTTACAGGCTTCTAGACTTAGACATTCTAAAACTGTAATGTTTTTAAGTAATTCATTGAGAGTATTCTTTAATGGGTTTAGAATATTGAAATACTACTTTTTTAATATTGTTTATAAAATTTTTCCTTTTTCTGATTTGATTTTGAATATGTATCTTGACTATAGATGATGGATACTAGTCAAATCATTTTATTGGAAGATGAATTGAATGGTTGCATAGCTGATCAACAAGATAAGGCTCAAGTAGAACCTACTCATGGAAGCCCAAACAAATCAAATACTCCAAGTAAATATAGCAAAGAAATTGTAGAAGTTCCAGAAATTGTGTTGGAAGATGAATTCATTGGTTGGATACCTGATCAACAAGAGAAGGCTAAAGTAGAAATTACTCCTGGAAGTCCAAACAAATCAAATACTCCAGCAATTGGCATGAAATTTGATTGTGATGATAGTGCATATGAATTTTACAAAGACTATGCTCACCGAATCGGCTTTAGTGTACGAAAACATTTTGTAAAGCGAGGAAATGTGGGGCAAATTATAAGGAGAACATTTAGTTGCTCAAAAGAGGGTGAACGAGTTTTTGACAAACGTCGCGAAAATGCATCTTATCGTTGTCCAATTTCACGAACAGGTTGTTTAGTACAGATGACTTGTCATCTTCAAAAGGATGGTATGTTACATGTTGTTTCTTTTCACGGCCAGCATAATCATGAGTTTGCTCCTTCGCCAATGAAACATATGTTAAGATCGAAGAGAAAAATTTCACTTGCTCAAAAAGCCATTGCAAATGATGCAGAGAGGTCTGGAATATCAATAAAACAAACCATTGAATTATTGAGCATGCAAGCTGGGGGTCGTGAAAATCTTGAGTTTATGGATGTTGACTATAAGAATCATGTACATAATGAGAGGAGGATGGTTTTAAGGAAAGGAGATGGACCTGCAATGATGGAGTTCTTTCATAAGATGCAGTTGGTAGATCCATCTTATTTTTATTCAATACAAGTTGATGATGATGGTCAAATCATGAACATTTTTTGGGCTGATACTAGATCAATAGTTGATTACGGGAACTTTGGAGATGTTATTTGTTTTGACACAACTTATCGAACAAATAGATATGATCGCCCCTTTGCTCCATTCGTTGGGGTTAATCATCACAAACAATCAATTATCTTCGGTGCAGCTTTACTTTATGATGAGACTATAGAGTCATTTAAGTGGTTGTTTGAAACTTTTTTAACTGCAATGTCAGGAAAGCAGCCAAGAACTATACTTACAGATCAATCTGCTGCAATGGCTAAAGCAATAACAGAGGTATTTCCTAAATCTAATCATCGTTTGTGTGTATGGCATATTTATCAGAATGCTGCTAAGAATCTACATCATGTATTTCATTCATCTAAGCAATTTGCAAAAGATTTTAATTAATCATCACAAACAATCAATTATCTTCGGTGCAGCTTTACTTTATGATGAGACTATAGAGTCATTTAAGTGGTTGTTTGAAACTTTTTTAACTGCAATGTCAGGAAAGCAGCCAAGAACTATACTTACAGATCAATCTGCTGCAATGGCTAAAGCAATAACAGAGGTATTTCCTAAATCTAATCATCGTTTGTGTGTATGGCATATTTATCAGAATGCTGCTAAGAATCTACATCATGTATTTCATTCATCTAAGCAATTTGCAAAAGATTTTAGTGATTGTTTATATGAGTATGAAGATGAAGATGAATGGCTTGTTTCATGGGATTATATGCTTAGGGAATATGGTCTTACTGATAATAAATGGTTGCGTAGCATATTTGATGTGAAAGAAAAATGGGCTATTGTATATGGTCGACACATGTTCACTGCCGATATGAAAAGCACCCAACGTAGTGAGTCAATAAACAATGTGTTGAAGAAATATTTGAAACCAAAACATGATTTTGTGCACTTTTCAGAACATTACTCTAGAGTTTTGGTTGATAAGAGACATCAAGAACTATAGGCAGAGTTCAAAATGAGGCAAACAAAACCGATTTTACAGTCTAATGTAGAGATGTTGAGACATGTTGTAGGGCTGTACTCCCCAGAAATTTTTCAAATGTTTCAAGATGAATATATGAAGATTGCTGATTTTACTATTTACAAGGCTAATAAATCTGATACTATCACAGAATACAAGGTCAAATATAGTCAAAGAATTCAAGAGCACCTAGTGAAATATGAAGCCTCAACTACTTCAGTGGAATGCAGTTGCAAGAAGTTCAGCTTTGTAGGAATTTTGTGTGCCCATGCTTTGAAAGTTCTTGAACATAAAAATGTTAAGAGACTTCCCGTTCATTATGTATTGAAAAGATGGACGCAAGATGCAAAGGCTGGTTCTATCAAGGACTATCATGGCATTGATATTAAAGGTAATGCTCAAGAGTCAATAGGAAAACGCTACTCTTATTTGAGCCACAATGCTCGTGAAATTTCTACACTTGCAGCAGAGAATGAGATAATGTATGAACATACCGAAGAATCTTTTGAAAAATTAATGAAGGAATTGCAAGAGATTAGAAAAAAATGTCATTCGAAGAGAATAGTTTAAATGGAAAATATTTGCTGCCTTTTATTGCTGAAGTTGTAGCTTAAATACAACCATGACTAAGACTTGAAACATAGCACTATGGAGGGTGCTTTATCGTAAGTGTTATCTTCAATCTAGAAAATATTACAACCATTCTATTATCTTCAATCTAGAAATATTACAACCAATGCCGCAACCAAAGCATGATCAGCAAATCCAGGAAATATGTTTAGTCGAAATTTATTCCTTTTAGCATAAACTGCCGCAGCTTGTACCTGCATCAAAACATAAGAGTGAGACCTTATGCTGGAAACCACAATGAATAAAATTGTATTTATAAAATTAAGAGAAAAAAAATATAACCAATCTACAACACTTACATTGCAGCAGCTAATGGTAAATAACAAAATATGGTTCTGCAAAGTTACTAATCAGGCTTAAAACAATATATCTTTGTTGCATTTTTCAGTAAATTCCACAGAACACAAAGCAAATTTGAATCATTAAGGCTTCAGTTTTCAATGCTAGCAAATTAATCAATTCGTTTCAAAAAAAAAAAAAAAAAACATTAATCAATTATTTGTACCTGAGCCACAATATCATTGCCTCTGTAGATAGTGCAGGACTTCTGGAAAGGAAAACCTTTCACCTTTAACTTAGGGGCTGAGTCTTCCCCATCCTCAACAATAGGCCATTTTTCTTTCACATTTTTCAGTGTATATTCAGCACATATGATTTTAGTTTCTTCCCAAAGTCAGATATTAATTTAGTTTATGCACCCTTGAAGCCACTATACGACCCATTCTACAACAATAATACAATATCCATTAAACCAATCAAAACCTTTAATATCCATCAAAATGTGTCATAATCACCTTTGAAAAGGTTTTCAATCAATAACAACAGTGAAAAATAAAAACATGTTGATTTAGACATTGTTTCAAACAGTTGTTAGGCATTGAAAAATAGTTGGTGGCATTGAAAAATAAATGCAGAACGGAATAAAAGAAAGAGAGAAAGACTCACGTGGTAATGGTAGATGGAGATTAGGGGGTGACCAGTGGTGAGAGGGATTTGGCTTCTGGGTTTGGAGAGAAGCCGGAGAGAGAGAGAGAGAGAGAGAGAGAGAGTACGTATCTATTTTAGTTTTTTAGTTTTTATTTTTTATTTTTTTAATAGATGGTGTAGTTAACTAGGGTTAGTTAGGTTAAGTTTACTTAAGTAATCATGTGCAATGCACATGTCATTTCTTACACATGTCAATTTATTAGAGTAGTTTGTAGCCTTAGACTACAAATGGTTTTGTAGCTAAACTTTGTCCAATCAAATATCATAACTATGCCATCAATAGTTACCATAATTTACTACTCCAGCCTTTGAGATATCATTATTATCAAATATCATAACTATGCCATCAGATTTGGGATTTATTGGCCTTCTGGATTTAATAACTATGCCATCTGTTCATTGAAATCCTTGACTTCATGGTAAACTTCTCGTANCTATACGACCCATTCTGCAACAATAATACATTATCCATTAAACCAATCAAAACCTTTAATATCCATCAAAATGTGTCATAATCACCTTTGAAAAGGTTTTCAATCAATAACAACGGTGAAAAATAAAAACATATTGATTTAGACATTGTTTCAAACAGTTGTTGGGCATTGAAAAATAGTTGGTGACATTGAAAAATAAATGCAGAACGGAATAAAAGAAAGAAAGAAAGACTCACGTGGTAACGGTAGATGGAGATTAGGGGGTGACCAGTGGTGAGAGGGATTTGGTTTCTGGGTTTGGAGAGAAGCCGGAGAGAGAGAGAGAGAGAGAGAGAGAGAGAGAGAATACGTATCTACTTTAGTTTTTTAGTTTTTATTTTTTATTTTTTTAATAGATGGTGTGGTTAACTAGACTTAGTTAGGTTAAGTTTACTTAAGTAATCATGTGCAATGCACATGTCATTTTTTACACATGTCAATTTATTAGAATAGTTTGTAGCCTTAGGCTACAAATGGTTTTGTAGCTAAACTTTGTCCTTTCTAAAAATTATAAATAACTTCAAATTATCTAACAAGTCTAGGGTTACAGTTTTAGGATTGAGGTATTAGGTTTGGATTGTATTAAATGGGCCAAGTGTTCAATATGGGCTAGATTGGTCTTTTCAAGGCCTAATTATTTTTCTGAATACACAAATACTAAGATATTACAAAAAGTATTATTCTTTTGAATTTTGTTAATACTTTTGAATCTTGTTCTTTTTCTTTTGTATATGGGGGAGGGTAATTTTCCTACCCATCTTTTGGCCCATTGGGCATCTCTCGTAAATTGGATAGGGTCAATTCTCTTTTTTGGTCTACTCAATTTGGTTGCTCAAGCGATTGACAAAAATGGTGACCAGCTCTCTACTGTTTTGTAATCTTTTAGTTTCTATTTTACTAAAGAGGTTATTTAGCCAAAAAAAAGTTATTACAAAGAGTAATTCATTAGGACTGTCATAAGATACTAACCAGAGGTTTTGAACTCAGAATTTCATGATATCATGAGATTCGAAGAGCCAATAAGCCAATTACTTAGATTGATACAAACCAATTCTAAGTAATAACAGGAAGGGAGAGGTTTGAGAGGAAGTGACAAAACGAATAACCATTATGAACCCATCAATAATGAAGGAGGGAACAAAAGAAGAAACTTTCAAAAGGAAAACAATATTGCGAACACTCAATTGATTAGAAAAAGAATTTTTAACAAAAAATTTGGGATTAATTATTGGGAGAGAGTTTCCTTTTTGACTCTTTCTAATGTATTATTATTATTATGGCCAGGGTGTTCACCAAATTGCATAAACTGCAAAAACCACACCAAAACTGCATAAATCGCAAAAACTACACCAAAACTGCTCGCAAAATAGTATAACCATATCGCACCGCAAGTAACAATACACCACACCACGTGGTTCAATGCGGTTTGTAGTTTTATAATAAGAAAACTGCACAACACTGCACCCTCTCTATATATTAATATATTTATTTATATTTAATATTAAATATATTATTAATAGTTTAATAACCCTATTTTTTTTTTTTTAATTTTTAAGTTTGATAACCCTAACAAGTGTTGACTAGAAAAGCCAACCCAAAATAAATAAAAACTAGCTAAATAATTTAAAACTTGGCCAACAAAAAAAGGAAAAAAAAAAATTAGTTTTGGGATGGGTAGGAAATGCCCAAAATTTGAAAAATATACCATCTTCAAATCTCATCTTATATATAGCACCGCACATGTAACCGCAAAAATGAATTGCGGTGCAGTTATGATTTTGGTTAAACTCTAAACCGCATCACACAGTGCAGTTATGATTTTGGTTAAACTCTAAACCGCATCACACCATACTGCACCACACATGTGACCACAAATATAAGGTGCGATGCAATTATGATTTTAGCTAAACCGCACCGCAAAGTATGGTGCTAAAAAGGGCCTAAAACTGAACTGCACTGCACCGCGAACACCCATCATTTATGGGTAATTACACTTTCTTTCCTTAAGGTTTGGAAGAATGACACTTCACCTCAAATTTGAAGGAAAAAATCACTCCCCTTCCTTAAAGTTTGAAGAAATTAACACTCTCCCATCATTTTGTTTATATTAATAATGAAATATTCTAAATTTTTATAAGGATCTTTTTAAAAAAAATGTAATCATGGTTAGTAAAAAATAACTGATAAATTTAGAATAAAATGCTAAATTCATCAAGCACCAAAAAACACTTGCAACGGAAAATCTCTTCATAACCTATTGTAAAAAGAAAAAAAGAAAGCAAAATTCACACTCAATATTTTAAAACACACTTTAATAAATAAATAAAAAACATTAAATTTAAATTATGAAATAAAATAATTTTGGAAACGTGCCCTTAAACAAAGGACAGGTTAATTTTTAATATTTCTACCAAAAAAAAAAAATTAATTAATTTAACAAGGTTTGGTCAATTGTATGTTAAGAGGGGGAATTTTTTTTCTTCCTTCAATTTGGAGTTGAGTGTCGTTTTTTCAAACCTCAAGGGAGGGGAATGTAACTATCCCTTATTATTATTATCTTAAAAAAACATGTATTAGATAATAAAAGTTAGACTAAAATTATATATATATATATATATATTGCCTTAACATTTGGGGTTGTGTTTTATTTTGGTCCTTCAGATATGATTCTATTTTCATATTAACCATATCGTTCATTTTTATTAGTAACCTAACAATTAAGAGTGATAAGTGATGCCTATTAAGACATGTCAATTATATAATACTAAATTTTACCATATTAATAACATAAATGGATGGCAGGCCAAATATAAAAACATAATCAAACATAAAGAGCCAAAATAAAAATTTTGAAAAGTAAACATTAACTTTAAGGTCCAAAAATATACTTAAGACTAAAAATTATATCTTACTCGTTATGATTACACCAAATGAATGTCGTCTTGTCTTTCATTTTCTTTCTTTCTTTCTTTCTTTTTTTCCTTTTTTTTCTTCTTCTTATATCACGCTGATAATCATTTTGCCTCTTTATTATATATGATTAAGACCTTCTATCTACATAACAATTTTTTTTTTTAAATGCTTAACAAAATAGTTTTCACCTTATCTATATATACATATAAAACCGAATCCTCTGAAGTTCTCACAATTTTCCACATCAGCACAATATTAAAAAAAATAAATAAATAAAACTTTTCTAAAACCCGACCTCGATGCTTTGCCTTCTCTTTCTCCAAAATTCACGCCCTGCCTTTTCTCCTTCTACTAGCTCCCCAAATTCAACGCTCCTCCCTACTAGCTCCCCCAACGATCAGACCCACGGCAAACCAACAACAAAGCATCTAAAGATACCATACCTATAGATTCCTCAATCAAAACCCACCATACCCACAAACCAACAGACATCTTCTTTCTCAGAACAGAGGTCGATGTCCTGAAGAAGTAGAGGAAGAAGAATGCTTCCTCAGAACAGAGGTCGATGTGTCCGAGCGGTGTCTTTTCTTTTTTTTCGCTTCTTCGACATAGCGTTAACACAGCTCCGACACGGTGTGGACCAATGTTTTGAATATAGTTCTGTTCTAGTCGGGCCGAAATGTGAATTCTGAAAATTTTTCATACCTTGAGAGTGAAATCTTGGGGAAGAAGGGAGATGGGAGAAAAAAATAAAAGAAAAAATTGATAAAAAGGAAACTATGAACCTAGATTTGCAACAGGAAATGCAGGCTTAAGAACTGAGAAGAACAAATCGAAGGTGATAACAATAGGTGGGTGTTACGATGCTACAGAAAGAAGAAGGAAACAAACAAAAGGAAGAAGCAAAAATAAAGAGTGAATGAATGTGCGGTGGGAGTTTGGAGAGAGAGAAGAAAATGTAAATAAAATAATGATTGCTTGGCTTTGATGAGGACTTGATGTAACAATTGGCAAGTACGGGGGAGGGAATACATGATGAAATTGGCAGGAAAAATTTTGTTTTGGATTTGGGCTTAAGCTTAACTTTTAGTTGGGTTTGGGTTTAAGCATAGCTTTTGGTCTATTTAAATCAACTCAAAATCTTGAACTTCTTTCTTTACTAGAGCATCAAACCACATTTCATTTCAATTTTGAGATCTTCCATTTTACCATGTAATATGTATGTCATGTTTCTCTCTTCTATTTTTTGTCAACCTATTCTTCTTCTTTTTCATTTTTTTTTTCATTATTTTTAGGTTCATATTATAATTGTAATATTCTAGAAAATGTAGTTGTTATTATTATTATTGGGTAAAGATTTGGGTTTGGTATTGATATATTAGTTAAAACATCTTAAAAAAATTATATGAATTTTGACCAATAATATATAAAGAAATATATGTCTCTATATTAAATTGGTCTATTTTAATTAGTTTTTCTATTTGTACTAATTTAATATATTTATTTATATTTTGAATTGGACTATTATTATTTTGAAACCTTTTAAATTGGACTATTTTAGTTAATTTTTATTTATTTATACTAATTTAATATTTTTTTCATGTAAGGATTTCTTTCTTTGTGAACAAATTTCAAATCCATTCCATGGGTTTGTCTCAAATTTTTAAGGCTATTTAGCATTGTCAACAACATTGCATAAGTGATAACTTAAATTTTTCATTCATTGTTAATTTTCTCGTGCATCGCACGGGTTAACGACTAGTGTATAAGAACAATGAAACTATAAAGTTTTTTTTTTTTTTTTTTTGAGAAGATATTAAGTTAAATTTATTCTATTCTTTGGTAGAACTCAAAAACTAAGGTTCGGAGAAGGTTAAAAATTATAATATCATTTCAATAAAAATTCTATTACTAAAAATTAAAAAAGCAATCTAAAAAAAAAATAATAATAATAACTGCAATTTCTTTGGGCAAAATCAAACACCCACTCCGTTTGGTTGCCGAGACAGTAACTAAAAAATCAGAGTAAAAAAAACTCTCAGTGAGGCACAACGAGAAGAGTTTCTTACTCTCCTCTATAATGTATATACTATGTAGGTCTAGCTTTTGACGGTTCCCAAGCCCAACACTGATAAGAGGATCTTAGGCCACCAAAAGGGGTTAATGGATATTGGTTGGATTGGGTTTGGCTCACCACGACTCTCTTGGGTTGTTATGAGAACCAATTTGTGCACAAGACAAATGAACTCCACAACACTAATATATTGATTGAGCAAATAATAATAAGCAACAAGTACTCAATATAAAGTAAAATGAGATAAAGGATGAAGTTCCCTCAAAGAGGATAGTGTTGCATTTATTTGAGTTGAGTATTTGAGTACATTAGGCCCTACTTTATGTAGATGCTCTACAAGGCTCAATGAAATTCAAAAATCACAGACTTGAGCAATTCCACCCAAGTTCTCAAGACTTGCAAAGTTTGAATCTTTTTGAATCTGAGTGGCTCTCCAAGTACTTGCTATTAGGCCTTCTATAATGCCTCTATTCTTAATAAACTTAACTAATAGCTTAAGGGAAACTGAAGAGTCTTCTATTGTATTCTCTCTCTTGATTGCTTGTTTGAAAAATCTCTCCCATTTTGCCTCTCAAGCTCACCTCCCTTTTATAGTGCCCTTTGAAGGCTTTTTAAGTCAATATTTTATCCCTTGATTCTTTTGGATACTTGAGCAACTAATTTGTCTGAAACATTGGTGGCTGGTCCTTTCCTTATTTCCTCTTATTTCACCTTCCTTGGAACTGATAGCTAAACGTTCATCTACCGACTTTCCACTTGTAAGAGCTCCTTTGGGTAAACCCAAACTCCCTTTAGGGTTAATGCTTTTTGTTCTTCTTCCAAGGCTTCAAAAGAGACACTTCAAAGGTCCTGAGACCTTGATGTTGACTTTCCACAATTTGGTCATTTTCTTGAAATGGACGGATTCCTTCTTACAAATGGTATGCTTGAAAATGTTTCTAATCACTTTCCTCTTATTCCACATTCTCTGCCTTACCCGAGATCCCTTGGTCCTTCTCATTAGGTATTAATCTTGAAGCCATCATTTGTCCTTGCCGTTGCCTTCTAGATCCCAAGGACTTGATTGGATAGGACCTCCTTTGTTTCTTGTCCCTTTCTGAAATACGCGTGCCTTATTCCTAGACCATCTCTTAAGTTGTCCACATCCTATTCAGCATCTTCTAGCCCCTCTTGAGGATCTTTCTCTGGGATTGAAGGACCCATGTATGGTCTGAACTTGGATTCTCTCCTTTCCCATGCTCCTTTATTCTTCATTTTCTTATTGGGCCTTCTTAGTTCATAATGTCCTTTTTGTCTTATTAGGCCGAGCTTCCCTTCCTTTTAGGGCCCAAGCCTTCTTTTCTCTTTCCCATGGGTTGGGCTTTCTTCATGTCCACGAGTCTGGCTCCTTGTCACATTTTAGACCTCAACATACTTTAATATGATGTTTACCATTTCAACAACATGAAGATAAAAGTAGGAAGAACATAAATTCAGAGCACTGAGCTTTCAAACCCTACAAGTTAGTATTCTTCCTGCTCTAGAAATTGAGGATACAAAAGTAAGCTCCTCAACCTTGCTATCTGATGATGCCAAAAAAATCACCAATGAGCCACACAATACTTGCACGCTCAGAATGTAACCTGCACAACACAAGAAAGGAGAATGACCTTAACAGAGAGCATCGGTGTGGTGCCGGCCGAATACCCTTCGAAGGTCAAGTCAGAATCTTTTACAACTCCAGAGTGCTAGAGAGGGTCAATTATATGTACCTTGATTTGTGAGGGTATTGGGGTTTTTATAGTAATCGAAGGTTGACCTCTTTTCCTTGGAATCAAAGTCCTTTCCTTGTAGGGATCTTCTTGAGAAAACCTAAACGTAATGGACAAATCCTTTCCTTATAGAGAAGGTCTTCATTAATGTGCGCAACTTCTAGAATCCTCTTCGCGTTAGGACTCTATTTACCTTAGGATTCTATGGTGTGCGCCGCAAGTATTCCCATCTAGGGATTCTGTCTGACACGTGGCCAATAGATCCGTCTAGGCTGTGTCTGTTCATGACGAATTCATCCTCAACAGGTCTTGCACACAATGGGCCCGTCCTTCACAGCCCATGGATGAGGAATCACCTAGCCCACTTCACTAGGATCCGTCAACTTATTTTTTCCCTCTTCACTATCCATTTTCCTCTTCATCATAATGTGTACATATATACAAGAATAAATATCTTATGCAAGTTACGATTGAACACTAACAGGAGAATCCATATTACCCTCAGCATCCAAATTCCTTGAAACTTGATGTCTTGCAATCTAGATGCCTTGGAATTTAACTATTCCTATGTTTGGTTTATTCATAGGAATCTTAAAGAAATTATTTATTTTTCCCATACTATTCTTAGATTTATAAACCCAATATCTATGAGAGGGAGAGACAATGAAGAACTAGGATTGTGTCTTGATTCTAGACCCAAAGTCACAAATTTAATAAAATCAACAAAAAATCTCAATTTATTAATTGCCTTTCTAAATTAAAGTAGATGAATCTGCAAATGCAAAGTATATGTAAAGTTAAAATCTGGGAAAATGACTAAATACCCTTTATGTTTTATGTAATAAACTAAACATCTTTTTAAAGTATTTAGCAAAATACCCCTATTTTGGAACTTGATATTGCTAATGTTGAGTTTTGCCTAAAACTCGATAATAGTGATTTGAACTTCTATGTGTATTTTTTAGTATGACTCGTCATTGTTAATGTTGAGCTCTATGCAAAATTTTAAAAAAAAAAATTAAAAAATTTAAGTGGCAAGATATGCACAAAATTCGATATTGCTAAACTCGACATTAGCAATATTGAGTTCCAAAAACATGGGTATTTTGCTAGATACTTTGAAAAAAGAAATGCTTGGCTAAATATTCTTAAAATAAAGGATAAATAGCCATTCCCTCCATTAAAATCATCCACTTTGGTCCATCATGTCCATTTTTGTTCATTTAGTCCAGTTCGGTCTACTTCACTCTATTTGGTCCATTTGGCCCATTCGTTCAATTTTAGTTTATTTCGGTCTGTTATGGTCCAGTTTCGTCCAATTAGGTCATTCGGTCTACTTTGGTTCACTTTATTTCATTTGGTTAATTTCGGTCCACTTTGGTGCACTTACTTAAGAATGAAAAAAGTAAGGTTTTGGTTGAGCGTACTTATTCTAATCCATATTTATTAAAAAAGTATAAATGACAAAAAGTAATATTATTATTTTAATTTGTTTATTATAATGATTTGTGGTATTATCTTTTTTTATGTTCTTTTTCTCCCTTTGTTGTACTTTGGTTTATGAGTGAATTACCCAATTTTGTGTTTTGATATCATATAATTTGAATTTGAAGACCAATTGGGAGGATGATTTTTTTTAAATAAAAAGGGATAAGAATTTTGAAGATTTATGATATTATAGGTTCGGTATCAATTCAACTGAGTCTTCACATAACTTGTTTAACTTTGTTGTTCCAATGCTGAAACCATTTTTGAATTTGAATAATTTGAGAGAGAGACCTAAACAAACCTGAATTTCTTGATGTAGTCAGAGTGAAAGATTTTGGACGAATTGGTTTGTAATGCATATTCAAGATAAATTGAAATGTAATGCTTTGATGGGATAAGGAAATGGTAATTATATATAACTGTACATGGCTAATCCTCATTTCAAATTTGAATCCAACTTGTACATGGGTGATCCCCATTTTGAATTCAAGTGTAGGAGGGTGGGTTAATGGTATTGGCAATGATGGTGGGTTTGAAAGATTGATTACGGGCATTTTTTTTTTTTTTTTTTGAATTTGATTCTTGTACTATTGTACGAGCCTACGTGGGTTTATAACAATTTCACTTTTCTTTCTTCACAACTTTTTTCTTTGGTCAAGGAAACCAGGTATTCAAAAAAAAAAAAAAAAGTTAAGTCTTTATTTTTTAGGCAAAAAAAAAAAAAAAAAGTGAGTTAAGTCTTGATAAAGAAAAAAAAAAGTGAAAATATGGAGCAATGCTTAGTTTGAAAATCAACTGAATTAAACATTGCGTATTTTGTAGGCAAGGTTACACGTGGGAGTTAAATATATACTATGTGTCGGGGGCCAAAAAAATTTTCCTTCTAACAAATGAGATTTATGTTGGGTTGGGGGCCTAAACTAAAACTCGACGATGGGCTCGAGGCATGGCCCAAAGGCTATCGGTGAAGATCCGAAGAATTCACTTTATATTATGCCTTGGGCTTAGGTTGAGATTGACAAGAATGACCCATAAACAATTCCTACAACAAACACATCAACATGATTAAAAAAGCATACTGCAAGAAATAGCCCAGCAGTAAAATGTTTCTACAGTAAAGTAGCCCAGCGGTAAAATGTCCTAGTGGTAAAGTAAGACAGAACAGAATAAATCTCCAGCTGTTAGCTATTTCAAAGATTAAGGAAAGTATCCATATGTTCGAACTCATCATCCATTGGCTTTGGAGAAGAGTCTTCTAACACAATAATATAAAGGAAAAATTCTATAGTGACAGTTACATCATAACCTTCAATAGTAAATGAGTAAATGAATATTATGGGCTCCATTATAACAAATAATGAGGAAAATTTAGTGTGAGATGAAGGGAGAGAGTGAGATTCCAGCTAGCACAGCAAGATCATTATGGTGCCAAGGTATGCTCATGGATATGGTATGAGTAGTGAGTAATGAGGGACATTTCAGGTAGTATGAGTAGTGAGAGAGAGTGTTTAGTGAAGCTGCTAGGGCTTTCTACTGAGGATGGATAAAAACTTATAAGTAGAGATGTGAGGGGTGTTTGTGAGCAATAGGCCGAAGAGCTCAGTTTCTAAGTTTTGAAACTAAGGACTCAGAACCTTACTAAGAGCTTTAGAGAAGTAGAGAAGTTTTTCAGAGAGTTCTTCCCTATTTGTGTCTCTAAGTGTGTTGTTGGTCTCCCACTTGAAGTGTTAATGGAAAGTTCCCTTTATAATTGAGTTTTAGGGGGTAATTAGCAAATAATCTTTGCTAAATCTTCCTCAATCTTCAGAAAATCCTTAGAGAATCGTTCCTAGGATTTTGGCCAAGAGTGGTAAGCTCGGCTTTTAGAATGTTCTTGCTGTTTTGGGTAATAACAGCTAGGATTCTGGCCTAGCATTAAATGCAAGTTGGCCTTAGCTGATGGGATTAAAGCATGTATTAGACTAATGATCTTGGTTTTGCTGCTACTAGAATCAAAGCTCCCTAAGGTAGATTGTATCATCCCAAGCTAGGTGTCAATCTGGAGCCCTATGCTTGGAACTCTACTGGGATCCTTTTGGTGCCCTCCAAACCACATTTTCCTAAGTTTCCCCATTTGGGTTTATGTGCTTGGTCCATGAACCAGAAAGAATACGTTTTTGGCAGGATAATGAATTGATTTCAAGTTATTCCAGAAGCTTTCATGGCTTGGCTATGGCCGCCCTTGGCCCTTGACTGAATGGGTTGGAGAAGGAAGGAGATACAGCTGGATGAAACTTCCCAGCTTTTTGTCATGTCATCTCAGCTTTATGTCACATGAGAAATGATGAAAATAAACTTGGCAAGGAAGGGTTTAACCCTTGCTGGACACGTGTCCCTCTTCTAATCTAATTGGACAAGCTGGAATTGTTGGTGATGAGCTCTAGCTATCAGGTTGTGCTGAGACTTGACTGGTCAGCTCATGTGAGCTTCAGCTGTTGGGATTTGTATATGAGCTGGGCTAGCTTAGCTAGGTTTTGTAGTTGAGCTTCTTTGGGCTTGGTCATCCCTCCAAAAATAAATAGTTTTACCATATTATGGGCTTTTGTAGTTAGTTGATTATGGAAAAATAAGCATAGTTCCCATAAATTTTGTGAAAAAAATATTTTTGAGAAATGAGTAATTTATATTTCCCATGAGTTAGGGACTTTGGTATATATTTTGCCAAGAAATAGTTTTGGGCTTTGATCATAATGTAATTGTTTTTGCCAAAATAGTATTTTGGGCTTTTATAAATAATTGCCAAAATAGATTTGGGCTTTATAAAATAGGTGCCAAATTAGTATTTGAGCTTTGTAAAATAGGTGCCAAATTAGTATTTGAGCTTTATAAAATATGTGCCAAATTAGCATTTGGGCTTTGTAAAATAGTGCCAAAATAATATTTGGGCTTTTGTAAAATAGGTGCCAAATTAGCATATGGGCTTTGTAAGTAGCTGCCAAAAATAATATTTGGGCTTTGTATGTTTTTTTAAAAATATTACCATGTAGCAATGGGCTTTTAAAAGGTGTTGTGTAGCAATGGGCTTTAGAGGTGCTGTGTAGCAATGGGCTTTATGAGAGAGTTTTGTTGGGCCTTTTGGATTTTTCCCACAAGGTAAATGATTTTGGGCTTTTTTTGTGGAGATAGTATAATTTTGTGGCTCAATTTTGATAATAATATGATAGGTATTTTTGTGAAAACCCAAGTTGGATAATATGTGGGTAATATGTGTGAGAGGGCCCATGATAATTTATGGGGCTTATATATGGAATATTTGTGGGGAATATTTATGTGGACTCAAAATGGTTTATGGGCTTGTGTGGGTATATGTTTTTGTGAGTGGGCTAATGAAATTAGGACCCAAAAATTTGTACCTCAACACTATGTTATCCTCAAGTTTTATCTCTATTTAAATTTAGGTTGTAAAGGTAGTATGGAACCAAAAAATGTCCAGTCCAAACACGGCAAGTGGCTTAAATAGTAGTATAGAAAAATAAACCCAAATCCTGCCCAGTCCTAATAAAAATAGGAAAAAAAAAAAAAATCTCAACTTTATTGTAATATATAAGTCAAACCAAAAACACCATCATTCACCCGGTGCCGCTTGTTGTTAGCTCCATTCTGTTGAAGATTTGACCATTGAACAGCCAACTAGGGATGATCAGCGCAATTCTAGACTCCAGACCCTCCGTGACTCCATTGTGGTATCTTTCTCTCTCTCTTTGTTTGTATATTCAAATGTGTTCACTTTGAATTTCAGAATTTCAGCGTCTCTTTGTTAGTAAAGTTACAAATTAGCTTTTCTTTTTGTGATAAGAAACTAAAGTAACACAGAAAATAGTACTATAAAATAGGATTGTTAATTATATATTTTTTTTTATTGAATGATATTTTTCATTGATAAATATCGATTGATATGTTGATATGGGTAGTTCAATCAAATAAAATAAAATCACTACTTGTAGTGCTGTGTAAAGGACTAATAGCTATATTATTAACTTGTCAGTGATCACCAATTTGCTTTATATTTAAGGAACTTTACATTGTAATTTTAACACATAAAAAGTGATAAATGTTGTGTATATTTGTAAAAAGTGATAAATATTATAATTTTTTTTTTCAAATATATATAATACTTTTTTATTTTTTGTGTGTCTACAATGTAAATTTATATTGTACGGTACCATATAAATTTACATTGAATAATTTTCTTATATTAAATTTGATAATAGTGTTTGTATAATAATAGCATTTGCCTGAGCAGCTAAATTAGGTCATTCTTATAGACTTGTTTATTAGTTTTGTAAGATAAAGTATCTTTTTAGTCATGATTTTTTTTAGTTAAAGACTATTATATTTAGCTTGGTCTCCCTTAGAAAAATATTTCTATCTTCGCCACTATCTGTGGGCCACAGACAAGTTCTACTCACTCCCTCGAGCTTATAAGTTTTTTTTCATCACCAACATGTCATCCATGGGTTTTTTGTATGCAACACAAGGAACCACATGTTAAGCAAACTCATCCATAGGAACCAACCTATGCATCCATGTTAATGGAAATGTGCGCTTCACCATGATCTTGCATCATTAACAAATTCTACTTTGTTAGGACTTTTCCATGATTGGTTTTTGTGGGCCCTTTGGGTTTGCATTGTCCTTGCTGGAAAATGGACTATGAACACCTTATCATTTTCGTCGCATACTATTTTGAGCTCTGATACCACTTATTTGTAAAATTTTATACTGGGGAGCCTCTAATTGAGTAGTTAATAACTTTACATATTATATATGCGTATTACTAAACTTCCAAGGTGTTCTCTCNGTTTTGTTTTTTAAATTGTTGCTGTTGTTGTTGTTGTTTTTATTTTTTTATTCTCTTTGATTGTTAAATGTTATCCTATTGCATTCTAAAGAATTAAATATAGCATATAAAAATATAATATTATTCTATTATATAGCATGATTTGGATAATTTGGTATTTATTCTATTACATATCATGATTTTTTATGGTGCTCAATTTAGATGTTAAACTATGAAACTTTACTATTTTTGTTTATTTTCTAATCCTTTGTGGTGCACAAAATACTCTTAATAGTTGTATTAGAAGTACTCTATAATGCCATTCATTTAAAGAAAAGAAAAAGTTAGTCAAACGAAAATAATCGGATAGGTGACAAATTTTAACTTTTGCAATTTTATTTTAATTAGTATTATTTTATAACAATGCATGTATATAAATTTAATTCTTAGATTTTGCTAATAATTGTTTATTTGATAATATGTTTTGGGTGGCCGAAATTATAATTTCTACAAAGAAAATAACCTTAATAGATTATCAAAAACAAAATTTTATCCTAATATTGGTTCAATTAATCATTGTTAAGTTTTATTAATTTTTTTTTAGTTCACGTTTTTTTGGTGTTTTGGATTGTTCCTATATTACATTTATGATTGTTCCTATGATAAATAAAAATATAATTATGAAATACATTACTCATTATTAGATTAGTTTAAATTGTAAAAAAAAAAAAATTAATAAAATCACCATAAAAATAATTATCCCGCACAACACGCGGGTTCGTGGCTAGTATAATAATAATACCCAATCATATTTTAAACTAAAACAATTCCTAACCTAATAAAAGCCTCATGTCCTCACAACACTGAACACCCAGAGCAGCTCTGCAGTGGCAAGATCGGAGATTGACTTGGCTCAGATCGAAGATTGCGAGATCGGTGACGGCAAAAGCGAGATCAGGAAATAAGAACCTTAGCCTTCAACGTGCCGCAGCAGTACCGCCCCTGACCTTAGGCAACATCAAGGTATTTTAGTTCTCTCTTTCTCTCTCTCTTTCTCTCTCTCATAATCTGACTTGTGTTGTGAGTCTTGTGACTTAGACTTATCTTTTGACAATATAAATTGCTTAGCTTTTGTCTTTTTGTGTAAGTGTATGTAAATATAAAAATATGTAATTGTGTTGAAATTGCTAATCGGCTCTTATCTCTTAGTGTGGGGTGGATGGGGCCATGGCATTGAATTGGGGTAGTGGTATATGGTCCCCTAAAAGTAAGTGAATACACATTATTTTAAAAAAAAAATTAAAAAAAAAAACTATGTTAAGCAGTTTTGCAGTGGGTTCATATACATATATACACTCTTATTGTACTATTTTTGGTTGTTGTTTTTCATTATTTAATTACATATTTATGTTTTAATATTCTAAAACAGTAATTGTTATGCAATAACTAAATGATTTGAGTGTCAAAAAAGAAAAACTAGTATGTCTAAAAAAGAAAAAAAAATTGTAACAGAGCAAGCTCACCCAGGAACACTCTGAGAAAAATTCTTTGAGCCGCCACAAAAATGCTAATGCTGATACGAGATGGTCTGATACGAAAAGTTATTGTGGCAAATGCTAATGTTCTTAGCACCCAACTTAATTTTATTTATATTTATATTAACATCGTTCCTATTTGTCCATACGATATCCAAGAAAGGATAAGGAATATATTAGTTGAAGAAACATTGATGATTGATCTTTAATGCAAGAGTAACTGTACATCAGTCTCTATAGTGACTTATTCATGCTGGCCAAGAGTGTCTATAACAGCAAATTTATTTTTCAAATATCTTTTGCTGCATAAGGGCATGACCATAGAACATGAACACAAGTCTTGGGAGCATTGCCACATTAATCACAGGTAATTGTTGAACAGATTCATCTATCATACAAACAGGTTTCCGTAGGCAAAATATTTAGAATTGCTTTTCATGAGATAACTTTGACTTGATTGGCACGAGTTTTCAGTATTGTCTTTTATAGTATTGTGATTCTATAATGATTTGAGGACCGTGCCAATTTTTTTTTTTTTTTGAGAAGAAGGACTCTGCCAAATCTAATTGAATACACTTTATAAGCAAATGGTTAGCTCTCTTTATAGTATACTCACCATTAATCATTTAGCCTTCCCACCCTATGGTATCATTTGTTTTGAGTAGAGCTCAAAACGAGACTCTTTATTAGGTTAGAGAGAGAGAGAGAGACACATTTTAATTTTTGCAGAAGTAAGTTCTCCATAATGATTTCTCTTTCTAGTTGAATAAAATGCTGCACACGGTTTGGTTTCTCACCCCCAAAAAAAAAAAAAAAAAGGTTCTATGGAGACATTTTAATAAATGAACCATTTTACTTAAAAAACAATATAGTGAAATTAAACCATACTACTGATATAAAAAAATTACTAAAAAGAACAATTTACTTTTTTATGAAAAATAAATAACAGCTCTACCACCCAACAAATTAATATTGTTTAGTGAAATCAGAACATACTAAAAAAAAACAAATTTAGTCTTCTATGGAAAATAAATAATGGCTCTACTTCAAAATGACAGGTTGAATTGACGTATGAAATATTCAATTTGAAATTACATTGGGAAACAAGCTATGAGGGAACCGTGAACATCACCATCTGGCACCTCAAATATGGAGGAATGGACGTTGGATTGTAGTAAAACATCCTGTACTTGATGATGATCATCCTCCTTCTTATTTATGTACCCTTTCTCAAAGGAAAATACCTCAATCAAAATATCTTTTGCTGCTGGTTCTCACCCGACAAATTCGACTGTTTTCACCATCATTTCTGATGATGCCGAAAAATCGTCAGTAAGCCACACGGTCCTCACGTGCTCCAATGAGAACCTGCACAACACAAAAGCTGAAGATCTTAAGAGGAGTACTGGTGAGGTACCGGCCAAATACCCTCCGGAGGTCAAGTTAGAGAATTCTCTTGTTCACAACTCTGGAGTACTAGAGAGGGGTTAATTATGTGTACCTCGATTTGTGAGGGTATTGGGGCTTTTATGGTAGTAGAGGGCTGACCTCTCTTCCTTATACTAGAAGTTTTTTCCTTATAGGAATCCTCATGAACGTATATTGTGGAATCCTTTCCTTGTAGGAGACTAACACTAATCGTGGGATACAAGACATTTCCTTATATACTCATGCGTGGTGATCAAGACAAACCACGTTAGAGTCATCAACTTCGCCTACTCCTTTCAGCTTTATTAGCGTCGGCTACTCATCTTCATTGCCTAAGGTCAACTCGTCAGCTATGCGGTGAGCTTCGTGGACTCCCTAACATTGTCACTTACTAATGGATCCCGACGGAGGTTTGCTTACCCTCTTCAGCTTGTTCTCATTAACTTCCTCTTATGCTTACTATCTTCAACTTACTCTTCAGCTTACCTTGCCTTCAGCTTTCTCCCCGTCAGCTTTTCATTCTGTCCGGGTGTAGATTCCATCAGGTTGTAAGATGAAGTCATCAGCTTAACGGCTTCATCTTGTGTGAAGTCTTCAGCTTAGAGACTGAAAGCTTTATCTTGTGTGATGTCTTCAGCTTAGAGACTGATAGCTTCATCTTGCGTGAAGTCTTCAACTTAGAGACTGGCGGCTTCATCTTGTGTGAAGTCTTCAGCTTAGAGACTGACGGCTTCATCTTGTGTGAAGTCTTCAGCTTAGAGATTGACAGCTTCATCTTGCATGAAGTCTTTAGCTTAGAGACTGATGGCTTCATCTTGCGTGATGTCTTCAGTATGCATAATAGAGCTTACGGGTCTTTGGAGATCAACAACTTCTTTTATTTTTCCAATTAAAAATTTCCCTTATCAGTTGCCCCCCACTCCATAACCTCGTCAGCTTTAGCTGGCGGGTTATGGAGTTAACATTGTCGGAAAGGTCACTTATGTGTGACGCCTCGGGCCACCTTTATTAAATGCTTGAGCACGTGGCACGAATTGATCAGTTCCATTCCTGGATGAGCCTTTACAGTCAACACTCGTGGGTGACACTATTTTTGAGGAAGGTGACGATCTTACCAAGTCCGTGGCGGACCTAAAAGATGATAGTGTCATCCTTGCCCAGCCTGTTATGGACCAGCCCGTCGTCCCTTTGACTCCGCCAGCAAACTCATACTGAAGACCCTAAATGCTGAAGACCCTTCTGCTCCAAGCGTCCAGGCCCTTCTTCCAAAGGGTGATGAAAAGCCTCAAGACCCCCTGGCTTCATGAATTTAAGCTTTTTTCTTTCTTTATTGTAAACATAATTTAATTTCAGACAATATTTGACGCCCACTTGTTTTTGGGCTTTTGCTTGTAAAAACATCACTTTATTTGTAGTATTTTACACCCGTTACTTTTTATTTGGCATGTGTGTCTATCCTTGGCATTTGTATGTATGTTAGGATATATTCGTACTTGGTAATTTAAAGTGAATCCATCCACTTAAGGTGTCTTTTAGACACGTCTTCTTTAACGGTTTCAAACCATCTTCTTCTTTGAACGCGTCCTTTTTGTGGACTAGTGGATTTGTTCATGAACTTGTCCATTTGTGGATAATGGCATTAGCTTGCTTTTACTTGATGGACTCGTTCACTTGCAGAACAAGTCATACATTCGTCCACTTTGTGGATAAGTTCATTCATTTTTGAGGGGTCATCCGTTTTGTGGACTTCGGCTCGTCTACTTCGTAGACTTGGTAATATGCCCGTCCACTTTGTGAACTTAGGCTGATTTGCTTTATAGACTTTGGTCAAGTTTGAGGATTTATATTAAACTCGCCTACTTTGTAGACTTGACAATAGGCCCGTCCACTTTGTGGACTTACGCTTGTCTACTTTGTAGACTTGGTAATAAATTTGTCCACTTTAGCAATAGATTCAATGATAAACTCGTCCACTTTGTGGACTTAATAATTTTTCATTCTCTTAGGGCAAGGTCGTCCACTTTAGACTTATCAATGTCATCCACTTTGTGGACTTAATAGGGTCGTCCACTTTGTGGACTTATTGAGGTGATTGTATTGGTACCTCGTCACCTTATGAGTCGTCCACTTGGGGTCGTGGACTAAGTGAGGTGACTAAATTTTGGTGCCCCGTCACCTTTTTGGTCGTTTACTTGTAGGCAACATAGTATGGTGATCATCCACCTATAGTCGATTTCGGTCATGTGTTTACCCATAGGTGACTTAATGTAGTGACTGTTCACCCGTAGGCGACTTTGGCCATGCTTCTACCTGTAGGTTGCTTAACGTAGTGACCGTCCACCCGTAGGGGACTTTGGCCATGCGTCTACCTGTAGGTGACTTAGTGTAGTAATAGTTCACCCGTAGGCGACTTTGGCCTTGTCTAAATAAAGTCCTCTTATTATAATAAACCATGCATTCATAGAAAAAGTAGTTCTTAAAAAGAAAATAAAGACCTGCCCTTTGGGCTTTAAAAGAGTTATTGTAGCAAAAACTAAAATAGAAAAATTGAAAAGTATAGCTAAAATTCACTAAGGTAAACTAGAAATAAAGGGGTGCTGTTCTTTATGTCATCCTTTTTACTGGTAGTACTTCTGTAGGTGCTTGGTGTTCCATGGGTGGTGTAACTTCTGTCCGTCTAGCGTCTCCAATTCTTGCCATCTTCCACCCTCTATCCTGTCGCGTATCCTCCTGCCTTTCTCTCTTCTCTCGAGTCAGAAGTGCGTCTTCAACATTCATGTACTTGGTTGCCCTGTAAAGCACGTCCGACATAGTCTTTGGGTCGTTCTTGTATAGTGAAAATAGGAACTTACTTTTTCGTAGCCCATTTGTGAAAGCAGCTACAAGTATCTTATCGTCAGCTTCATCAATTGAAAGCGTCTCTTTGTTAAAGCATGCTATGTAAGACCTTAGCGTCTCATCTTCTTGCTGCTTGATGCTTATCAAGCATGCTGTAGACTTCTTATAACTATGTCCCCCGATGAAGTGCGAAGCAAACTAGGTGCTTAGCTCCTTGAAAGTACTGATGGAGTTATGTGTCAGCCTGTTAAACCATATTCTTGCGGGACCCTTCAGCGTAGTGGGGAAAGCTCTGCACATGATCTCGTCGGGTACCCCCTGAAGGTGCATTAGGGTCTTGAAGGACTCCAAATGATCTATAAGGTCTTTGTTTTCGTCGTAGTTTTCCACCTGCGACATACGGAACTTTGGTAGAAGGGGGAAGAAGTTGATTGAGGTGGTGAAAGGTGAATCGGTTCGGTGGACCAAATCGTCGAGGTCGTTGGACACTCATCCTTTAAGGGCATTCATCATAAAGTCCATCATTTCCTTCGTCATCTGCATCTCTGCGACCATGTAAGGGGGTGCTGTATCTAAGTCGAATGGGCGGCTGGTATCTTGTCGTTCTTGTCAGCTTGGGGCGTTGCTGCCTTCAGGTCCCTCTTGGTTCCTTCTTTCAACGCTGGTTCCTTCTTGATCATCTATTTGGTTATTCAGTGTTGCATTCTTCTGGCGCAGCTGTTCTTCCAGGTCGTGGTTTTGTTTGGTGAGGCGTTCCACGGCAGCAGTGAAAGTTTGAACTTGTCTCTCGAGGGCGGTCGTGGGTGGTTCCTCTTTTCGAACGTCGTTAGTGGTTACCATCGAGCGAGTGAGCACTATGCAACTCTTTTGTCCAGGAAACTATAGTATGGCTTGCGAATCGCAACAAAACGTTCCCCACAAACGGTGCCAACTGATGATGCCGAAAAATCGTCAGTAAGCCACACGGTCCTCACGTGCTCTGATGAGAACCTACACAACACAAAAGCTAAAGACCTTAAGAGGAGTACCGGTGAGATACTGGCCAAATACCCTCCAACGGTCAAGTTAGAGAATTCTCTTGTTTACAACTCTAGAGTGTTAGAGAAGGATTAATTATGTGTACCTCGGTTTGTGAGGGTATTTGGGGCTTTTATAGTAGTAGAGGGTTGACCTTTCTTCCTTGTGCTAGAAGTCTTTTCCTTATAGAAATCCTCATGAGCGTATATTGTGGAATCATTTCCTTGTAGGAACACTAAGCGTGGGATGCAAGACATTTCCTTATATACTCATGCGTGGTGATCAAGACAAACCACGTTAGGGTTATCAGCTTTGCCTACTCCCTTCAGCTTTATTAGCGTCGGCTACCCATATTCATTGCCTAAGGTTTACGAGAATGCAGTGAGCTTCGTGGACTCCCTAACATTGTCACTTACCAATGGATCTCGACGGAGGTTTGCTTACGCTCTTCAGCTTGTTCTCATTAGCTTTCTCTTATGCTTACTGTCTTCAGTTTACTCTTTAACTTAGTGTCTTCAGTTTACTGCCTTCAGCTTACTCTTTAACTTACTGTCTTTAGCTTACTCTTCAGTTTACTGCCTTCAGCTTTCTCCCTGTCAGCTTTCTCCCCTTCAGCTTTTCATTGTGTGAAGTCTTCAGTTTAGAGACTGAAAGCTTTATCTTGTGTGAAGTCTTCAGCTTAGAGACTGGCCGCTTCGTCTTGCGTGAAGTCTTCAGCTTAGAGACTAGCCACTTCATCTTATATGAAGTCTTCAGTTTAGAGACTGACCGCTTCATCTTGTGTGAAGTCTTCACCTTAGAGACTAACAGCTTCATCTTGCGTGATGTCTTCAGTATGCATAATAAAACTGACGGGTCTTTGGAGATCAACAACTTCTTTTATTTTTCCAATTAAAAATTCCCTTTATCAATTTCCAAGAGAAGTTAAACAACTATTGATATGGCGTTCACCATCAGAGCTACAAACAGAGCCTACCATTTTGTCCCTGTAATAATCACGGGGCAATTTTTCTAATTGTAATACGTAGAGTGGGTTGGACAAGGCATCATCCTTAGAGAGATCATAAGCTTTGAAATAAGAGTCGTAGCCACAATAGTCTAGCGTGAAACACATATCGTCATTGTCAGCTAAAACTAAACCAAAAAGCACGCGAGTAACACCACAAAATGTATGAACACTCTTCTATCCTTCTAGAGGCTTGGTTACATCAAAGATATATATACGTTCTCCCGTTGACACTATGAGTTTCGAGTCATCAGCCACATATGATCCGACCTAGAAGTGCTTAATATTGTGGCCCGGCTCAGGGAGAGGACTCCATGTTCCATCAAGAGGATCGAAAACCTCAAATCTAGGAGAGATATTGTAATGTGCTGGACAGCTTTTATCATACTCTCCATAATTTGTTGGAAAAACATAAATTTTACCTTGGATAACCACTACGTTAGGAAAACACTTTGGGGGCATTGAGACGTGATCCAAGCTTTGTTAAGGATTTCTCTTTTTTCTTTGTATCAAAGATGTAAACATCCAAAGATAAAAAAACTCCATCTGTTTAAAATTATTGAGTCAGTAATTAGTTTTTGTTTTAAAAATATTTTGACTCAGTAATTTTAAATAGGTGAGAGTCTTTTAGTAGGATTAATGGTAGACAAATAATAAGAAATATTATAATTTCTCAAAAAATAGGGAATTCACTAAGAAATTTTACTTTGACAAAAAAGATCAAAATAATTTTACCATATTCAACATGGATCCACTATAATATGCAATTTTATTAATGGCTCGTGTGTGGTGGTAAGTTAATTTGATAATATTGTGAAATTAATATGAATGTTTTGTTGAGTGGAAAAGAATGATGATGGAAAGAGAAAATATCCTCTTAAACTCATTGACATCCACTATTTAACATCAATATTAATAATTGATGCAAAAACGTTCACATTTTACAATATAAAAGTGGATGTGAAAAAAAAAAGATGGAAAAAATGAAGTGTAAAAATATCATTTCTGAGATTGAAAATGGTAGTTTTCCATCATTTGGTTTAGTGGCAAATAGGGAGGAAGGAAAAGTGGGTGCTTGGACTTTCCACTTGAGCCCACCAAAGACCGTCCTCCCAAATTGGGAGTAAAGGTGGAGGAAAAAAAAAATCCTTAGAATTTATTATGTTGCCCAATCTTTTCTCTACCAGACGGAAAACTTAAACATTTCCATACTTCCACTTTTCTGTTCTTTTAACATTTTTAATATTCTCACATTTTCATCTTTCCAATCAAATGAACCTACTATTTGAAGAGGGAGAAAGTAAGAAAGGGGATAGGAAAATGAAAGAAAGAGAGAAGCAAAGGTAAAAATATTGTTTCATGGGAGCTGGGTTTTGGACCCTTCGGTTAGTATGAAAGTGGGTTGGGCTTTGCCTGAACTGGTTGGTGGGGCTTTTAAAATAGTGTTTGATGGAATTGGGTCGGGTCAAAATCCAACCCAACCCAAATAATCCAAAAGCAATCAGAAGGGGACAATCAGATTGGAATTCAATCTGAGCCCCTCATCTCTTTTACTCTTTTCCTTCTTGCAGTGTTTCCTCTCTCCCTTGAACTCCTCTGAATCTCTCTCATTAATTATATAGATGAAATTGCGAGATTCAATAAATAAAAGCTAGTCACATGATTGAGTGAATGTAGAGACAATGGATAATTACAGCTAAGCCGGGATTATGCTCAAATATAATAGTGTAGATGCCTGATTAAATAAAGCATAAATTTAGATCATCTAAGTTCTTGCTAAGTGAGAGGCTGTGGATTTTGGTTAGCTCATCAGGTAAAAATTTATGTTGTCAAATAAGATATTTAGAATTTAAAATCCTTCTACACCAAAAACAAATTACTTTTTTTTTTATAAGACAAAAATAAAGTGCTTAATTAGTGTCTTGATGTGATGATAAAAATAATTATTATAGAGTAGACACTATATTTTAAATTCCACCATATCTTAAAATATATATAAAAAAGAAAAAAAAGGTTGGAAGCCCGCCAGTTAAATATGGCACATTCCTAACCCAGATGATGTGTAATTTTGGTAAGAGGCGCAATTTTTAATGCCTCTTTGTCTTTGCAAATCACAAGGAGGAAATAAAACTTTCCCATAATATAAAATTCCCTCAACTTGAAAAATGGATCTGATGGAGTCCTAAATAAGTGGGACAACACTGACTTGATCTGAGGGTGTCTAAATAGTAATAGTATATATATATATATATATATATATTTTTTTTTTTTATGAAAGTAAATACGAAATAGCCTTAAGTTTCCATAAATCAGCTGATTGAACAAATCAAAATGAAACTTTACAGCTTGACAGCTACGGTAGATTTGGTTCTGTGAACTGAAACTAAGCAAATGCATCATAGTAAGTTTTATTGAGCTAAATAAAATTGTAATTTATTCTTCTCAGAAGAATGTCTTACTGAATTACCATGCATATGAAGGTATCGGATTAAAACACTTGTTCAGCTGATAGATTTGAATTTTACAATGCCTGATTACATGAAATATGAAAGGACCTCAGCTTTTGGATTGTCCAGCAATCAGAATACACTTAAATTCAAGAAAATATTTGCTGGTGTCGACTTACTAAATTAGTACATTGATTAAAATAGTGAAGTGGGAATTCCAGAGGTATCTGAATGAATTTTCTGATGTTGAATCTCCATTATTATGAAGGAGAATAAGGCGCAGCAAACAAATACAAGTTGTTTTTCCTTCGAACAACTGCACCAAAGAATTCAGTCATATCCAGATCCTCTGGCCTCATTCTTCCTGGAAGCTCCCAATCAAAATGGTAGAGTAATTGAGCAAGGGGAAGTTCAATATTGGCCATACCAAATGTTATTCCTGGGCACATCCTTCTTCCTGCACCAAAAGGGATATATTCAAGTTGAGTCCCATTGAAATCAATTGAACTATTGGTGAACCTCTCTGGTATAAAACTCTCAGCATCGTGCCAAAGTGCAGGATCTCTTCCAATTGCCCATGCATTAACGATGACTTTAGTTTTGAGGGGTATCTCATATCCATCAATCTCGCATGGCTCTCTGCATTCTCTCGGGAGTAGCATTGCAACAGGAGGGTGTAACCTTAGAGTTTCTTTTATAACTAACTTTAAGTAACTTAGGTTCTGAATATCTTTCTCATGGATTCGTTTCTTTCCATCAAAGGCTTGTCTTATCTCAGCTTGAGCCTTCTCCAGCACTTTTGGTTGTCTCATCATTTCTGACATAGCCCAATCTATTACGGTTGATGAAGCATCGGTTCCAGCAGCAAACATGTCCTGGAAAAGAATTGGAATGACTCACTGGTTATTCTTAACTCTCAAGAGAAGAAAGTTATGAGGATAGCAATAAAAGTGACTGGTCCTAGTAATTGAGAATTAATTGCTTTTGAATGATCAGTGTTTATAGAAGGAATACAAACCAAAATGACTGCCTTGATGTTGTTGGTTGTGATGGGGAACTCGAGGCTACCACTTTGCTGAAGGCGTAAAAGAACATCAACAAGATCCTCCTTCCAAAGTTCACCCTTGCCAGTCTCTGCACTCATTGGGTTCTCCCTGTGGTCATTGATGATTTTGTCTAGGATCTTGTCAACCTTGCCATGAATCTTCTCTAGTTTAAATTTCAACCCACTAACCACATGAAGAAACTTTTTCGAAGGGAACAAATCAGCTATGTCAAAACCCCCTGCCAAGGCTGCAGATTCCCTGGCCAGCAATGTAAATTCATCTTGATCTTTGCATTTGGTACCGAATGCTGCTCTACATACAATGGTACTTGTCAAAGAGTAAATTTTTTTAGTAAAATTGATTGGTGATCCTGAAGATGAGTGGATGGACTCAATGAGATTACTAATTTCTTCTTCTCTAAGAGAAGAGAAGGATTTGACCCTCTTGGCACTTAGGAGTTCCAACATGCAAACCTTTCGCATTTGCCTCCAGTAATCACCATATGGAGAAAAGGCAATGTCTGAGCCACCGTAGCTTATAATTTTAGGCGCAAGAATTTCTGGTCTCTGCGCAAAGGCAAGATCATGTGTCTGCATGACCTCTCTGGCCAACCTAGGTGATGATACCACAATTGCAGAAATTTCGCCCAGCTGTAGGTGCATAAGGGGTCCATGTTCCCCTGCTAGTTGCTGGAGAGCATGGTGTGGCAGTGAGCCAATTAAGTTGTGCAAATTTCCTATTAGTGGTAACTTTCTTGGCCCTGGTGGCAACTCCTTAACTTTGTTCTGAGGTTTAATTCTTCTGCATACCTTTAATAGCCAAAACAAAGAGAGTAAAATAAGAAAGGCGGTAAACACCAATGAAGGTTGAAGGGCCATGACAAAAAGGAGAGAGACGTGATTTTCTAAAATTTTCATTTCAAAATATATAGAGTTAAATTTGTGCTATTTGCAGCTGGACCCCATAAGCCTGTATGCGTTGGGAAAAAATTATATATAGCTGTGAATAAATTATAGTAAACACATATAAAAATTTACGTGAAATTTTTTTTTCCTTAAAAGAAAAAATTACAGGACAAATTTTGAATAATTCCACTATACTAAATAGATATTACAACACTTAAAAATACAATTTGAGCAAAAAAAAACTCTTTTTTTCTTTTTACTCACTAGTTTCTTTCTCACTCTATATCTCTCATAATTTTCTCTTACTCTCTCTATTTTTCTCTCTTTTTTTGCTTGCTCTCACTCATGCTGTTCTTCAAGACTGCACTTTGTCCTCACACTCTGAGGCTTCACTTCTTTTTCCCCACGCCGAATGGTTTCTCTATTTATTTCTTCATCTTTTCATTCTTTTTCCCTTTCACACTCTTCACATCAAATCACAATAAATGCAAGCCAACTTATCTTGGCTTTGCTTCAACCAATTTCTTTTTCTTCAGCTCTCATTGGTTGAATGGCCTTTGCTTGTTTCTTTTCCTTTTTTCATCAGCGTGTTCAACACTCACTCTCATTAAGAGAAGTCAGACTTCTCACAAGTCATGGAGTGACATGCTCATTAAACGAGCTCTTGAAAAGCATGTGGGCTGGTCGCATGGTGCAGTGCATCTAACAGTATGTACATATGTTTTGATATTTGATTTTTTCTTTTATTTCTTTTATTTTATTTTATTGAGACCATTCTCTTTGAATGGTCAGCCAAAGCTTAAAATGACAAGAGTATGGCTGATTTGAGATTGGAGTATCTCAATGCATAGAACATATAAACAAAGACATGTCTGTCATCAAAGAGTGATATTCCTAGAAGTTAGGAGATTGATTAAGATACAAAACACAGTATCTCTTTAAATTTATCGCCATCATGGGATGGCAAGAAAAGCATTGACCTAGTACTACTAAGCTGTTTATTTATTTTTTTGAAAGGTACTGTGAAGCTAATTTAATTGACAGCACAACTTAATTTCAATATCCATTTTTCTGAAGTTAGAAGGGTCAATGGCTTGTGGAGCTAATTGAGATCAAGAATTCTAAAATGGTCATACAAAATTCTCACTTTTAGGGAGTTTGGAAGAAGTGATTGGTATGTAGTCTTACTTCCAATTTATGTTTGGAGAGGCTAATTGTTGGATCTAGAATACTAAGTATAAAAAATAAATTGATCTTGAATAATTGAGCCATGACATACTATTTTCATTTTTCTTCTCCATTTTTGTACTAAAATAATAAATAGCCTCCCCAAGTTGTAAGCCTCATGGCATTGGACCTCACTTCTCATCATGCACTTGCCTCATGCAGTTAAAAACATGGTTCAGTCTTAAACACCCTTTAGCAGCCAAATATGCAGAGGAAATCATGAAAACCAGAGAGCTTACATTCAGAACTGGACTTCACTAGTGCTAAATTTTCCCAAAATTAATTCTTGAAGGTTGAATTCATATGAATGTTCAAAGTGTAAGGATTTTGTCTTGCTGTCATTTAGACAACCTAGATGTCAAAAAATCGTTTCATTTTATCCTCTTTTCAAAAAGAAAAAAGAAAAAGGTGTTTTGCAATTAGTTTCAATTTTTATCCATCAATGATAACATTATTTATCATATCCGATCTCATACTCCCAACTTATGATGCTTCTTTATTTACTTTTTATTTTAGCAATTTACTTGTCTAATTGCAGAAGCCGTCGTCCCAAATTTTGTTCTTTGACGACTTTGGAAGCAAAAAATATATGCCTATATATTCCACTGGTAAATCTGTAATGTCTTTTCTCAAATCAAGTATGTATAGAAAATTCATGTATATATATAAACTAGATCATGATCAGTTAATTAACCAAACAAATGGATTGTGAAATACCAAATTTAAGGTACATGAACTATCCTTCAGTGGTATTATGACAACTTAATAATGATGCATGTTAAGGCATATGTGAAACTTGTTAGAACATATGTCATGTAGAATTGGCTAATCATTTAAGAAAATGCACTTTACTTGTAATTTGGTAGATCTAGGATGTATTTAATACTTCAAGGAACAAGAGTTCAAGTTTAGTATTGAAGCTATGCAAATCTATCCAAGAAATAAGCGAAGAAGTGCTGTTTATTAAAACTCGACAGATAATTCAACAGATAAATCTATCGAGATTTAATGTTTAATTCTCAATAGCTCTTGATAGAAGCTATATCTATCGAGAATTACAAAATTCAAATTTCCAGATCTGTTTTTCATGCATATCCAACCTATTTGTGTAGAGTTTCTTTTCTCACAACTCTAGACATATATAAAGATTATTTTAAGGGCCGTCAAAGGTGATACAACTTGATGCAAAGTGATTGTTCACTCAAATTGTGACCGGAGACAATTTGCCCTAGTTCATATTTCTCTTGAAGAAGCTATTGCTTCTTTGCGCTAAGAGTTTTGTAACCAAGGAGCTTCTTGATCTTCATCGTTTGGATGAACTTTACAGCCAACATCTTTCTTAAGTTAGTGTGTTAGTCATGTATTGGAATTTGTGCATCGATTGGTTAGTCACGTACTTGGCATTAGAGCAATGCATTAAAATGAGAGATTGTCACTACATTACAATGTCTAATTATGTATTGGGGTAAGGGTTCAACTGTAGGTTGGTATTAGGTACTGGGATTCCTTTTACTTATAACCGCTTGTTTTGATAATAGTGAATTCTCGGGAGTATTGACCTTAAATTCACCCAGTGGGATTTTACTTCGGTAGTTTTCCCTATTCGTAAACAAATCACCCGTGTCAAATTTATTTTTCTTTGCATATTAACTTAGTTGGTGATTTGTTTGTACTACCGCGCTTATTGCATGTAATTGAACCTAATTAATTCACTTAACTAATTAATTGGTTAATTTACCAAAAAGGTCAATACATTCTTGGCCTATCATTGCAGACCTATAATGGCACTGGCTAATCCTCATTTGATTGAATGTAGGGAACATAGAAAAAATAGAATAAAAAGCAACTTAGAAGCCTTAAATTTCCGCATGAAATGTGATTGAATAGGTTAAAATGAAACTTAATTGCAGTTTAGCATCTACAGCATTTTTGGTTCTCTTGAACTAAAAATCAAGCCATTGGTCAGATCTACTAAACTGAATGAAATAATGTGCTTTGATTTTATCTGATATCGGACTGCCAGAGTAGAATACTTCCTTGGTGAAAGTGATAATACCATAATTGCAGAGATTTCACCTAGTTGTAGGTGCATAAGGGGTACATGTTCCCCTGCTAGTTGTCGGAGAGCATAGTGTGGTGGTGACACTATAAAGTTGTGCAAGTTTCCTGTTAGTGGTAACTTTCTGGGCCATGGGGACAACTTCAGGACTTTGTTCTGAGCTTTTGATTTCCTGCATACTTTTAATGGCCAAAACAAAGAGTAAATGAAGAAAAATGGTGAAATATAATGAAAATTGGAGGGCCATCACAAAAAGTAGAGACCAATTCTTTCACAAATATTCAAAGTTCAACTCAAGTCATTGGCAGTTGGATGATTGGACCTCATAATGTACATATATGTGTTTTAACATTTGAATTGTTTTGATGAGGAGATGGTCTCTGGATAGCCAGCCGAAGCTTAAAATAATTATTGGAGTACCTTAATTGTTGCATAGGCAACAAAGACACGTTTGTCGTGAAAGAAACAGTGAAGCTAACTTAATTGCGGGTTTATTCATCACAATGACAAAAGCACAATATTTCTTAATGATGGGTCAACGGCATATAGAATCAATTAAGTTCATAAATACTATATGAACCAAAAATAAATTGATCCAGAATACTTCAGCCATTGCCAAGATTTCTTCTCAAAAAAAAAATCTATTGCCAAGATTAGCCATGATTCAATGTTTTCATGTTTCTTCTCCATTTTTGAACTAAAATAATATACAGCCTACCCAAGTTGTCAATGTTGTGGCATTGGAATTGGATGAAACCTCACTTCTCACATGGCACTTGCCTTGTGTTGTTGAAAACTTGAAAACCTTAAATAGCTCACATTCGATGAACTGGACTTTAACTTTTTTTTATTTAATTTTTTGATAAACAAACAAACACAAGAGAGGGAAAGAGAATAAAAAGTTCTAAGTAACACAAAGAGACACTACAAACTTCACTCAAAACCATAGTAACTTTTAAAGAAAACTACTGGACCTAACTAGCGTTGAATGTTTTTAAACTTGATTAATACAGGTTTTTTTTTTTTTTTTTTTTTTTCCAATCATTTGGACTATCGGGATATGTCATAATGAAATTACAGAGTTATTTTCATTTATTTCCTTCAAGGATAATGTTATATTTTTTTTTTTTTTTTTTTTTTCCAATCATTTGGACTATCGGGATATGTCATAATGAAATTACAGAGTTATTTTCATTTATTTCCTTCAAGGATAATGTTATCTATCATAACCCATCTAACTTAGGATGCTTTATTGATTTCATAGCAGAAAATGCCAAAGTTATTGTAAATTTTATTACATAAAATTTACAAACACATATGAGAATGAATGTAATTAGTTCCACATTAACATATTGTATAAATTTCTTAATTACTTGTATGTGTTTTCTAAAACTGACACATCAAAGGATAGCTTTGGCCCTGCTCATGATCCTTAACCAAAGCCTTTCATTACTCCACATAACATTCGCTGCAAATATATGTTATTTCTATGTTCCCTTTTTTTTTTTTCCTTTTTTTTTTAAGAATCGTCTTTTATATTGTAGACTAAATGTATGTGTACAATATTATACATGTTTGTTTAGTTTACAATATAAATCTTACATAAATAGTGAAATGTAAACCAAGAATTTTTCTTTTATAATTTAATATATAAAGAAAATTATAGAAGAGTAAGAACTATGTTAGGTTTAAGAGATAGTTAGAAAAAAATCTCAAGAAAAACTTTTATGGTTTTCCAAGTAGTTTTCTTCTCTCTTCCTAGGTCAAATTAACACGCTTGTCGAATTTAACAAAAAATAAACTAGAAGGATTAGCAAAAAGCAAAATAAGATATGCAATAATGTTTTTATTTTTTACTTTTATGGACAAGAAGAAATTTTATTGAAGAAACTAGAGAACTAGCAGCATACAAAGGAATCAAGAACTGGCTATACTGCCAGCAGCAAAAATCACTAACATACATTACATTCCATACAAATATAAACACTAGTAATTAACGGTCACTTGCTTTGCTTTCAAGCAGAAGTTGACATTATTGTTGTGACGTAGCCAGGGTTGTGACAATTGCTTTCCCTGAATTCTTACCATTTCTCTATTAAAAGAAATCCTTTATTTTAGCTGTAATGGTGCCCACCCAATGAACAAACTGTGAAATATCACATTCTAGCATATGAAAGGAGCTCCTCGTCTCTTTCAAATTTGACCATATCTTCCTCTTTCAAGTTTATCCAGGCCTCTATTCCATCCCCAAATTTGGTGTCTGTCAACGTAATTAGATTCTTGTATGGCAGGCTAACCCGACCAATCCACAAAGGCTTTCCCCACCCAAAGTCAACGTCATATCTAGGAAACCCACACAATCCTGAGAAAGTTGAGACAACTGTATCTGGTGCCATGAGTTTTCCACTAAACTCTTTGACATGATCCAACTGTTCACTACTCTTCTGTAGATTTTTCACGTCAAAATTGTCGAGTTTTCTTTTTGCGTCTCCCAACTTGCGCACAATTCCATACCAATCTTCCTGGCTGGTTTCTTTAGACACAATGGCTGGTATAAGTTGGAATAAATTTCCAAAAGAACAGTCAGGTAATGGAGGATTCATCCTGCTTCGCAAATTCACTGCATAAAGAATTATGTGGAGTTTTTCAGACTCAGACTTTACTTGATCAGTTGTGGTTACATATCGACTCCACATAAAAGTTGACAAGGCATCAACACGGCTTGGGTATAATTCTAAGCCAGCTGAGCTTTCTACATATTTTGCTTTAAGAGCCTCTACTGAAGCAGAACTAAACACAAACCTCTTTAATACAAGCTTCTCTTTTGGCATAACATATGCTGGGTCAAATCCAGATAAATTAGTTGCAGGTGGGCATAGAGTGGATGATTGAAATTGTGGATGTATAACATCAGTCTCGCATCGAGCCGTGGCAGCCCAATTTTTCATAAAGTTGATAAAGGATGAGCCATCGGCAATCTTGTGGGAAATACAAGCGCCGATGGCAATACCACCACAAGTGAAGTGGTTGACTTGAACTGCAAAGGGTAAATGGTGTGTGCCACCATTACCACATGGAAGAAATTTCTTCATCTCTGTAGGATTTGGCTCTGCAACAATATCTGAAAGTTGGCACTTGACTTCAGCCTCGCAATACAAGACGCCTTCATCGTTGCAGTCTACACTAAGATTGTTGTCTTTAAGGCGACCAGCTAAAGGGTAGTAATGCTTTAAGATGTTAGACAATGATTGCTTGAGTGCCCTAGATTTGGCAGAACTGTTACTGTTGAATTTTGAGTATGCATCATTCTTCTCGTAGAAGTAGATAGATGAAATATACATGGGAGGCATTATTTGGTCGAAAAAGGAAAGCTGATAATGGTGAAGATGGGTTGGAATTGGTGAAGATGGTTTGATAATCTCTTTGGAGACTACTTTGAACAACGAAGAGAGCTTCATTTTCTCTTGACATGCAAAGTTCAAACTACTTTGAACAAGTGGTTCTATAATGTATGGTTCTTATGCAAATCTCTCTCTATATATATAAAGCTTTTGCAAATTAAATACGTACATTATTTGATAAGATGCGCAGCTACAAAGGTTGACCACTCCACTTCAAATTGATAAGATGCGCAGCTCCAAAAGTTGACCACTCCACTTCAAATGTAATAAAAATAAAAATTGGACTTGTACTTTTAATTGCCAAAACAAAGAGAGTAAATGAGAAAAATGGTGAAATCTAATGAAAATTGGAGGGCCATCACAAAAAGTAGAGACCAATTCTTTCACAAATATTCAAAGTTCAACTTGTGTTATTGGCAATTGGATGATTGGACCTCATAACGTAAACGCGCGCGCGCACATATATATATATATATATATTTTAACATTTGAATTGTTTTGATGAGGAGATGTCTTTGGATAAACAGCGAAAGCTTAAAATGATTATTGGAGTACCTCAATTGTTGCGTAAGAAACAAAAACATGCTTGTTGTGAAACATATATTGAAGCTAATTTAATTTTATTCATCACAAGGACAAATGCACAATTTCTTAATTATGGTTCAACGGCACTTAGAGCCACTTAAGATCATAAATACTATATGAAACCAAAAATAAATTGATCTTGAATACTTAAAGCCATTGCCAAGATAAGCCATGATTCACTGTTTTCATCTTTCTTCATTTTTGAACTAAAATAACATTCAGCCTACCCAAGTTGTCAGCGCTGTGGCATTGGATGGAGTCTGACTTCTTACCATGGCTCACGCATTCTGAGTACTAGACTTAACTAGCGCTGAATGTTTCTAAACTTGGACGTCACTGGTGCTGAATGTTTCTAAACTTTGCGATTCGAAGGCCACAGGCTATTTCTCAACTTTTTTGCTACAACTCTGAGGTGATAGATTATGAGTAATTATCTATCATTTATATATGAATTCACTATTTTTTTCCTCACATTTTTTTTATATCACAATTGTAACAAAAAAATTGTAAAATAGTTTGTGGTTTTAGATTTTTTCTTTTAAACTTTATTAAAGTAATTGGTTTTTTTTTTTTTTTTTTTTTTTTTTCAATCATTTGAACTATCTGGGGATGTCATAAAAATATTGACAGTTATTTCATTTTATTCTTCAAGAATAATATTATCCAACACAACCCATATGAAACTCTCTCTAACTTGGATGCTTTATTGATTTTATAGTGAAAAATGTCAAAGCTACGATAATTTTTATTACATAACGTTTACAAGCATATATGAGAATGAATGTAATTAGTGCCACATTAACATATATTGCAACTACCTCACACTCTTGGTACGATAGTCATTTTATAAATATAAGTGTTCATGGGATATGGGAGGTGTGGGTACCTAGGATGTACGGATCTTCGGGCCAAGGGCTTTTTGCCTTATAGCCTTTTACACCACATCCTCGGCATGTCCTTCAACGTCCTAAGACGTCCTCGGACGGCTTCGCAACGTCCTAGGCATGCATGGCGACGTCCTCGGACAGTGTCCTAGGAGTCCCACATCGAAGGAAAACCCCCCCACTTGCTGCCTTATAAGCTGTGAAGCGAAGGGAGTAGTGTACCATCGGTTTATAGTTATTCGAATAACTAAACCGATGGTACACTACTCCCTTCGCTTCACATCTTATAAGGCAGCAAGTGGGAGGGTTTTCCTTCGATGTGGGACTCCTAGGACACCGTCCGAGGATGTCGCCAAGCATGTCTAGGATGTTGCCATGTATGCCTAGGACGTTGCGAAGCCGTCCGAGGACGTCCTAGGACGTTGAAGGACATGCCGAGAATGCGGTGTAAAAGGCTACAAGGCAAAAAGCCCTTGGCCCGAAGATCCGTACATCCTAGGTACCCACAGGAGGCAAGGGCCAAAGTTCAAGTTTCCAAAAGGGAGTTTCATACACATATACTAATATACACTTAAATTAAATTAGATTAGAGTAAAATTTTTATCTTGTAATATATATATATATATATATTGCATAATTTTTTTTTTGCAAAACAATTTTTTAATTATTTGTATGTGTTTTTTAAAACTGACACATCAAAGGGTAGCTCCGGCCCTGCTCATGATCCTTAACCAAAGCTGTTCATTATTTCACATAACATTTCCTATTATGTATAGAATATGGAGGGTCAAATGGGAGTTTCGCAAAACAAAACCCGTTGGAATGTGTGGACTAGGAAAGAACAAAGAGGAATATTTTGACATTTTCTTTTGCAAAGGTCTATCAATATATGTTCTTTCTATATTTCCTTTTCTCTCTCTCTCTCTCTCTCTCTCTCTCTTTTTAAGAATAGTCTTTTTTATGGGAAAGTTGATTCATGTTTGCTTGTGAGCATAAAGTCACTTTTTAATTGATTGTTTGGTTATTTTTAAAAAAAAAAAAAATTTGATTTGAGTGATTTTGAACTTCAAATCATGTAAAATATGGGTTTTTCATGTAAATTTTGACTGAAAGATCTGTCAAGGGCGGCTTGATGCATTAAGGGGCTTAAGGCGAAAAATAAATTGAGGCCTTCTATATATTTAAAAATGACTATAAAAAAAAATCTAAATATTGCTTAAACTTTATTCTCTTGTTAGATGCAAAATTACTAATTAATATGAACCACCTAGAATATTTTTTTTGAGAATGTCTATAGACGCAAAAAATTTGACAAAACATTTCACATCTGTTGATGTAGCAGATTAATAATGGTAAGTAAGAAAGTAACGTTAGTAGTAGACCTAGATGAGAATTAGTAAAAATTTGCCAACTCAATTGTTGTGAAATTTTTTGTGTATTGCTCTTTTTTTTTTTTTTTTTTTTTTAAGTGTTGAATTCATAACATTTTCACAACAAATTCTAGGTTTTAAGTTGTTATTAGTTCTAATTTGAAACCACCATTGAAATTATTTTTTTAACCACCAATAACAGCCAGTAACATCCTGCTACTTAGAATTTATTGTGAAAGTATTATAAAAAATATTGTGAACATAGAATTTCTTTTTCATAAAAAAATATTATTTTATTTATTGGCTAATATTTGGACTTAATTAATAATATTAAAATGAAAAAAATAACTCTATTGGTTAACACTAGGGGGCCTTTCTTTTACACGAGGCCTTAGGCAACTGCCTCTCTTGCTTATATGCTAGAGCTGGCTGTGAGATCTTCGCTGCAGTTATAGGTGAAATATGACTTTTTAGTTCAATGCACTGCTAGAAAATTGAAATTCCTTACAAAATTAGTTACTTGGATTGCATCAATAGCAAGCTCTAAATTTTCTAAACTTTTAATAGATTGATGCGTTTTTGACATATTAGTAGCAGAATTAATATGTTCTAGATATGACGCACTATTCCGATCGTGTTTGTTACCTACTAAGTTGTAATATAGTTTTTCAAAAATATTACACCCCAAGAAATTGCGCAACCAAATATCAATTTTTACGGCACAATCACTTCTAAGCTAAACTACTATTAATTAATATCAAATAAGTGATTAACCAATTTTATATGGATATTCATGTGAACAGCTAAAGCATATAAAGCAATACAAAAGGCAGTAAAAGAGTGCAAACCACACAATAAGATTGATATGTTATCTTTTCTCCAAAAAAAAAAAAAGATTGATATGTTATCCAATGACCACCGAGACCAATTAAAAGGGATGTAGCATAGCCTGATGGCGCCTTTGTTCTGGGTACGTACAAAATGTCGCGTGTTCAAACTTCCAATCCTATTTCTACTTATTACTTCTTGTTTGGGTAGTCACTAGGTATCCATTGAAATCGATTCAAATTTGACATACAAAATCTTTCATTTAGTGATACTATGCAGGCCATTTCTAAATACCCTCAAGGCCATGTAAAGATTGTCTTCCACCATGTAGAACGTGCTTTTAAGAAAGACACCAAGGTTTCAAACTTCTACCATTAATCGATCATAATGTACGTCAAAGTTTGAAGGCAAACGTGTAAATACCCTCGAGTTTGAAAAAATATCAAAATTGAACAAATATAATTCAAATGGGATATCATATAAGGTTTGACATTGTGATGCTAAAATTGTTGGCCAACCACTAATTACAAGAATTGCAAAAATCTAATAGATTCACATCATAAACTCAAAAAAAAAAATGCAGCTAAAAAAGAAAGGGACCAGGGGAGTTGCATTGCAATTTAGTAATATGCAAACATTCTTCATATATAAATAACAAAAACTACCATTTCTAGAACTCTCAATATATATATATATATATATTTGAGAAGATAAGATTATTAAGATAGTAACTACTTCTATTGTCAGAAAATAAAATAAAGTTTTCCTAGTGGTTCCAAATTGTATGACATGAAGCTCATCTTCTCTAGACATCCCATAAAAGCTCTCAATTTCCTTGAGAATTCCCTTTATATATATTCTCTCTCCGCACAAATGTAGGAGACAGTAAGCAAAATAGATTAAGAAAATAATAAGTGCATAACTAAGTTCTGCATAATGGTTAAACTGTCAATTAAACGAACCAAGGGATATTACCAAGAGAAAGAAACACGTTTTAATATAATGAACCATTTTACTTAAAAAATAAATATTGTTTATCCAAATTAAAACCGACGAAGAAGAACAAATTTAGTCTTCAATGGAAAATAAATTATGGCTCTACTTCTCAAAAAATTATATATAACAAAACAGATTGAATTAATTGAATTATGAAATACTAATCAGTTTGTAATGACTCATCCAGATCTCCTGCTCTCGCAGGCCCGGGTCTAATGTGGTGGAAGACGTGAACTCAAGTCACCCCTCTCTACTCATTTATTATTCATCAAAAAAAAAAAAAAAAAAAA
>NW_027069514.1:1862099-1887002 GCF_002906115.3 Quercus suber | reverse complement strand
GTGTCCTAGGAGTCCCACATCGAAGGAAAACCCCCCCACTTGCTGCCTTATAAGCTGTGAAGCGAAGGGAGTAGTGTACCATCGGTTTATAGTTATTCGAATAACTAAACCGATGGTACACTACTCCCTTCGCTTCACATCTTATAAGGCAGCAAGTGGGAGGGTTTTCCTTCGATGTGGGACTCCTAGGACACCGTCCGAGGATGTCGCCAAGCATGTCTAGGATGTTGCCATGTATGCCTAGGACGTTGCGAAGCCGTCCGAGGACGTCCTAGGACGTTGAAGGACATGCCGAGAATGCGGTGTAAAAGGCTACAAGGCAAAAAGCCCTTGGCCCGAAGATCCGTACATCCTAGGTACCCACAGGAGGCAAGGGCCAAAGTTCAAGTTTCCAAAAGGGAGTTTCATACACATATACTAATATACACTTAAATTAAATTAGATTAGAGTAAAATTTTTATCTTGTAATATATATATATATATATTGCATAATTTTTTTTTTGCAAAACAATTTTTTAATTATTTGTATGTGTTTTTTAAAACTGACACATCAAAGGGTAGCTCCGGCCCTGCTCATGATCCTTAACCAAAGCTGTTCATTATTTCACATAACATTTCCTATTATGTATAGAATATGGAGGGTCAAATGGGAGTTTCGCAAAACAAAACCCGTTGGAATGTGTGGACTAGGAAAGAACAAAGAGGAATATTTTGACATTTTCTTTTGCAAAGGTCTATCAATATATGTTCTTTCTATATTTCCTTTTCTCTCTCTCTCTCTCTCTCTCTCTCTCTTTTTAAGAATAGTCTTTTTTATGGGAAAGTTGATTCATGTTTGCTTGTGAGCATAAAGTCACTTTTTAATTGATTGTTTGGTTATTTTTAAAAAAAAAAAAAATTTGATTTGAGTGATTTTGAACTTCAAATCATGTAAAATATGGGTTTTTCATGTAAATTTTGACTGAAAGATCTGTCAAGGGCGGCTTGATGCATTAAGGGGCTTAAGGCGAAAAATAAATTGAGGCCTTCTATATATTTAAAAATGACTATAAAAAAAAATCTAAATATTGCTTAAACTTTATTCTCTTGTTAGATGCAAAATTACTAATTAATATGAACCACCTAGAATATTTTTTTTGAGAATGTCTATAGACGCAAAAAATTTGACAAAACATTTCACATCTGTTGATGTAGCAGATTAATAATGGTAAGTAAGAAAGTAACGTTAGTAGTAGACCTAGATGAGAATTAGTAAAAATTTGCCAACTCAATTGTTGTGAAATTTTTTGTGTATTGCTCTTTTTTTTTTTTTTTTTTTTTTAAGTGTTGAATTCATAACATTTTCACAACAAATTCTAGGTTTTAAGTTGTTATTAGTTCTAATTTGAAACCACCATTGAAATTATTTTTTTAACCACCAATAACAGCCAGTAACATCCTGCTACTTAGAATTTATTGTGAAAGTATTATAAAAAATATTGTGAACATAGAATTTCTTTTTCATAAAAAAATATTATTTTATTTATTGGCTAATATTTGGACTTAATTAATAATATTAAAATGAAAAAAATAACTCTATTGGTTAACACTAGGGGGCCTTTCTTTTACACGAGGCCTTAGGCAACTGCCTCTCTTGCTTATATGCTAGAGCTGGCTGTGAGATCTTCGCTGCAGTTATAGGTGAAATATGACTTTTTAGTTCAATGCACTGCTAGAAAATTGAAATTCCTTACAAAATTAGTTACTTGGATTGCATCAATAGCAAGCTCTAAATTTTCTAAACTTTTAATAGATTGATGCGTTTTTGACATATTAGTAGCAGAATTAATATGTTCTAGATATGACGCACTATTCCGATCGTGTTTGTTACCTACTAAGTTGTAATATAGTTTTTCAAAAATATTACACCCCAAGAAATTGCGCAACCAAATATCAATTTTTACGGCACAATCACTTCTAAGCTAAACTACTATTAATTAATATCAAATAAGTGATTAACCAATTTTATATGGATATTCATGTGAACAGCTAAAGCATATAAAGCAATACAAAAGGCAGTAAAAGAGTGCAAACCACACAATAAGATTGATATGTTATCTTTTCTCCAAAAAAAAAAAAAGATTGATATGTTATCCAATGACCACCGAGACCAATTAAAAGGGATGTAGCATAGCCTGATGGCGCCTTTGTTCTGGGTACGTACAAAATGTCGCGTGTTCAAACTTCCAATCCTATTTCTACTTATTACTTCTTGTTTGGGTAGTCACTAGGTATCCATTGAAATCGATTCAAATTTGACATACAAAATCTTTCATTTAGTGATACTATGCAGGCCATTTCTAAATACCCTCAAGGCCATGTAAAGATTGTCTTCCACCATGTAGAACGTGCTTTTAAGAAAGACACCAAGGTTTCAAACTTCTACCATTAATCGATCATAATGTACGTCAAAGTTTGAAGGCAAACGTGTAAATACCCTCGAGTTTGAAAAAATATCAAAATTGAACAAATATAATTCAAATGGGATATCATATAAGGTTTGACATTGTGATGCTAAAATTGTTGGCCAACCACTAATTACAAGAATTGCAAAAATCTAATAGATTCACATCATAAACTCAAAAAAAAAAATGCAGCTAAAAAAGAAAGGGACCAGGGGAGTTGCATTGCAATTTAGTAATATGCAAACATTCTTCATATATAAATAACAAAAACTACCATTTCTAGAACTCTCAATATATATATATATATATATTTGAGAAGATAAGATTATTAAGATAGTAACTACTTCTATTGTCAGAAAATAAAATAAAGTTTTCCTAGTGGTTCCAAATTGTATGACATGAAGCTCATCTTCTCTAGACATCCCATAAAAGCTCTCAATTTCCTTGAGAATTCCCTTTATATATATTCTCTCTCCGCACAAATGTAGGAGACAGTAAGCAAAATAGATTAAGAAAATAATAAGTGCATAACTAAGTTCTGCATAATGGTTAAACTGTCAATTAAACGAACCAAGGGATATTACCAAGAGAAAGAAACACGTTTTAATATAATGAACCATTTTACTTAAAAAATAAATATTGTTTATCCAAATTAAAACCGACGAAGAAGAACAAATTTAGTCTTCAATGGAAAATAAATTATGGCTCTACTTCTCAAAAAATTATATATAACAAAACAGATTGAATTAATTGAATTATGAAATACTAATCAGTTTGTAATGACTCATCCAGATCTCCTGCTCTCGCAGGCCCGGGTCTAATGTGGTGGAAGACGTGAACTCAAGTCACCCCTCTCTACTCATTTATTATTCATCAAAAAAAAAAAAAAAAAAAATTGTAATTACATTGGGAGACAAGCTATGAGTCATCTGCAACGAGCACCATCTGGCACCACAAACATAGAGGAATGCACGTTCGTTAGTTGTAAAACACCTTGTCCCTGATGATGCTTATGCTCCTTCTTCTTCTTCCTGTACCCTTTTTCAAAGGCACATACCTTAATCACAATATATTCATTACAATCATATTGTTTGCTGCAGGATCTCACATGACAGATTTGGCTGTTTTCACCATCATCTCTAAGAGGAGCTAAACAGGATTTTCCACACATTTTTTCCATACTAATCATAAACAGTGCCTACCAATTTGTCCCTGTAAGATTTTAACACGCACAGTGGGTTGGCGAAGGCATCATCCTTAGAGAGATTATAAGCTGTGAACTTAGTGTTGAAGTAGTACTAGTCTATCGTGAAACACATATTGTCATTGTCAGCTAAAACTGAATCACGAGGGATGTCATCGCGTGAAGCACCACGATATCTATGAACGTGTTTCCATCCGGCATGAGGCTTGGTTACATCAAAAATATGTATACCTTCAGGTGTTGACAGTATGAGTTTAGAGTCTTCAACTAAATGTGAAATTACTCTAAAGTCGTGAGGATATGGAATCAAGTTCTCTAACTCTGTGTTTGGAGAACATGAATCCCAATCAGGCCCAGGGAGAGCAGTCCATGTTCCTTCTAGAGGATCGAAAACCTCAAATCTAGGAGAGCTTAAATCCTTTGCAAAACTCTTCGGAAAAACATAAATTTTACCTTGGATAACCACTACGTTAGGATAGTACTTAGGGGTGTTGAGGCGAGGTCCAAGCTTTGTTAAGGATTTCTCATTATTTTTCTTCGTATCAAATATATAAACATCCAAAGATGGCTCATCAGAGTGGCAGCGTCCCGATGCAGTAGATTGTTGAACCGAAAATTGCATAACCCATGCCACTTGGATACCTTTTTCCGCTTATTTTCAAAACCTCTCTCGGCAGTGGCATTGGTTTGTTATGATTAACAGGTGTACCGACATCGAAAATATAGAAACAGTATTTTCCATAGAGATGGTATATAACGCAAAACTTATCCTTATTTTCCTCCTCCTCTTCTGGGATTGGTATATCTACCTCTGGGATCAGTTTAACTACGATGACGGGACAGGGGCAGTGGTGAACACAGTAGTCGGCGGTGCTGAGTCTAAAGTGGCTACTGATCGATGATGAGAGCATCGAGACGGAAGCTTTTGTGTTAGGCTTTGTGAAGTCTAGTTTATTTTTGGCCCATTTTATAACCCATTGTAATCTTGTGCGCAGGATATAAAAGTTGCTTTTGTGATTAGAGTTTATTACTATTTGTTGCATATTAGCTCTGATACCATGTTAAATGGATAATATTATCAAACACAATGTGTTATACCATGTTGTGTATGCCAAAGTAGATGCGGAAGATGAAGTATAGAATAGGAACACTGAGAACACGAGGGTTACGTGGTTCAGCCTTGACGGCCTACATCCACGGAGGAATCCCTTAAGGGCTACATCTTTATTGTATAAGAGTGTAGTACAATAACCTGTGTTACGATGAACCCTAACATGAGTATATATAGGCGACTAAACCCTAAACTACTAGTACAAGCAGGAATGGGCTTGGGCCTATTACATTGGGCTAATATGTCTAATATATATCTCTAACACCCTCCCTCAAACTCAAGGCAGAAGCTCGATGAAGGTTTGAGGTTGGATAAGCATGAGAAGATCACTTGGAGATGCCTTGAAGAATGCCTTTGAAGAAACCAAAATGAAGAATGTGCCAATTGACCAATTTAGGAGTATCAAATGAAGAAACGGAGTCCAAAATTGGAATCTACGCCAAAAACTGAGTAGGATAGGCCATTTCAGAAATTTTGACTTTTGGTCAAAAGTCATCGCAAAAAGTCAAACTCAACTGGTCAAAGTCAAACTTAACTGGGTCAAAGTCAACAGCTACATGGATCGGGTCGGTTCCGGGTTTTCCGGGTCGGGTCACGGATCGGGCTGCAAAGACGCTAACTCATCCTGATGACATGGTGTTAACTTGGATTAGGGCTGACGTGGCAACGGCTTGCATGGTGCTGACGTGGCAAGATGACGTCAGCATCAATTTTTCGGCGCGTGGCAGGAGCGTGTGATGTTCACCGGCACGTGGAGGAGAAGCACAAAAACCTAGAGGCATATGAGGGCACGTGCAAGGTCAGATGGCTGCTGAAATTTCAGGTTCTGTAGATCGGTCGACGAGGAGGCCGTAGGGGCGGCGCGTGTACCAAGAAGACGATCTGGAAATGGGAATCTAAGGCCGCGCGTGGGAGGTTTACTGGAGACAACTGCGACGCGTGGAGGCGCATGGCAAGGCTTCGGGTGACCGGATTTCTGGGTTTTGGTCGCCGGAGGTTGTGGAGCACGTCTATGGTGTTGGTTTCATCAGGGGAAGCTTGGATTTGCACAGATCTGAGAAGTTGAGTCACGTCTTTGCTTGAGTTTGTGGATCTTGGACACAACACTGAGCCACAGTGGCTGCGAGATGCCATGGAGTCTAGATCCAGCAAAGAAGCATGTGTGACTTTTGATGATGGTGTGCACGTTAGAATCTTCTTTGCTTGTTAGAGATTTTGTTTGATGCCAAGAATGGAGTTTGATTCTGATACCATGTTAAATATTAGCTCTGATACCATGTTGAATATTAGCTCTAATATCATGTTAAATGGACAATATTATCAAACACAATGTGTTATACCATGTTGTATATGCCAGAGTGAATGCGGAAGATGAAGCATAGAATAAGAACACTGAGAACACGAGGGTTACGTGGTTCAGCCTTGACGGCCTACATCCACGGAGGAATCCCTTAAGGGCTACATCTTTATTGTATAAGAGTGTAGTACAATAACCTGTGTTACAATAAACCCTAACATGAGTATATATAGGCGATTAAACCCTAGACTACTAGTACAAGCAGGAATGGGCTTGGGCCTATTACATTGGACTAATATGTCTAATATATATCTCTAACACTATTGTTGTGTTTTTAGAGAGAGAGAGAAACACTGTAGCCGCACTTTGTATTTTTTTTTTCTGATAATAGTGAAATCTGTACACTTCGATGCAATGCCTTGGTTCTGTCTAACACTTAGGATATTTTGAAGTAGTTAGTTTCCCCATAGGCTTGAGTCCGAGGACCATGCAATGCCTTGGTTCTGTCTAACACTTAGGATATTTTGAAGTAGTTAGTTTCCCCATAGGCTTGAGTCCGAGGACCATGCAATGCCTTGGTTCTGTCTAACAGTTAGGATATTTTGAAGTAGTTAATTTCCCCATAGGCTTGAGTCCGAGGACCATGCAATGCCTTGGTTCTGTCTAACACTTAGGATATTTTGAAGTAGTTAGTTTCCCCATAGGCTTGAGTCCGAGGACCATGCAATGCCTTGGTTCTGTTTAACACTTAGAATATTTTGAAGTAGTTAGTTTCCCCATAGGCTTGAGTCTAAGGACCATGCAATGCCTTGGTTCTGTCTAACATTTGGTCTTTGCTGTCAAAACGCGAGATACATAGTCATGATAGGGTAAGAATTTGAATCCAAAAACGTTTCTTCATTAATAATAATACATTTTCAAGTTATTTACATTCCACGGACAAGGTACAGGTTTTTCGTCTAGATCTTCTAAGTAATATGCACTTATCCCCACTACTGACGTAATTCTGTAGGGCCCCTCCCAGTTGGGTCCCAGCTTTCCCCAAGAAGGGTTCTTAGCAGCCCCTACGACTTTTCTCAGCACCAGGTCCCTCGGCGTTAGTGGTCTGAGTCTCACATGGGTGTCATACCCCTGCTTGAGCTTTTGTTGGTAATAGGCCAGCTGGATCATCACTCGTTCCCTTCGTTCGTCTACCAGGTCCAGGCTCCTCCCCAGCAGTTCATCATTGCTGTCTGGGGTGAAAGAGCTTGTCCTTAGCGTCGGGAAGCTTGTTTCCAGGGGGGTCACCGCCTCGGCACCATAAGTTAAGGCGAAAGGTGTTTCCCCCGTTGACCGCCAGGGCGTGGTCCGGTATGTCCAGAGAACGTGGGGCAGCTTCTCTACCCATCTCCCCTTGGCGTTGTCCAGTCTCTTTTTAAGCCCACTGACGATGACCTTGTTGACGGCCTCGGCTTGTTCGTTTCCCTAAGGGTAGGCGGGCGTTGAGTATCTGTTTGTGATACCAAGTTCATAACAGTACTTCCTGAAGGCCTTGCTATCAAATTGGAGCCCATTATCCGAGACGAGGGTGTGGGGAACCCCGAATCATGTCACAATATTCCTCCAAAGGAATTTCTTTACGTCTACGTCCCTGATGTTGGCCAGTGGCTCCGCCTCAACCCACTTCGTAAAGTAGTCCGTGGCCACCAACAGATACTTCTTATTCCCTGACGCTCTGGGGAATGGTCCTACAATGTCCAAGCCCCATTGGGAGAACGGCCACAGACTGGACAAGGGATTAAGGACTCTTCCTGGCTGATGGATATTTGGGGCGAACCTTTAGCACTGGTCACACTTCTTGACATACTCTTGGGCCTCTTGCTGCATCCCCAGCTACCAGTATCCCTGTGTGACGGCTCGGTGAGACAAGGATCTCCCCGCTGTGTGGCTCCCGTAGATTCCCTCGTGCAGCTCTTCGAGCAGTAATTCTGCTATTTCGGGGTGGACGCACAGTAAGTATGGCCCCGAGTAGGAGCGCCTATACAGTTTGTAATCCTCGAACAACCAGAACCGAGGAGCCTTTCTTCGTACTTTCTCAGCCTTTGACTTATCTTGGGGCAGGATATCATCTTTGAGGAATCTCACAATGGGGTCCATCCAGCTGGGACCCACTCCGACCCTAAGGATGGGGATCGCTTCCTTCGCCGCCTCACTCACCCTCTCCAGATGCTCCACAAGTATGATCCGAGGTAGACCGTCTGCCGCGGAAGTCGTGAGTGTGGCTAATGAATCGGCATGGCTGTTCCCACCCCTAGGGATATGAGACAGACTGAAAGGGTCGAAGTCCGATTGCAAGCGCTTGACCTGGCTCAGGTATTCTTGCATTCTCGGATCTCGGGCTTCCATCTCTCCCTTTACCTGTCCTACTACCAGTCTCGAGTCTGAGAACATCTCCACCGACTTTCCTCCCATCTCGAGTCTGAGGGCTCCGTATCTTGCGGACGTGAGGTGGCTGTGACCATACACCGCCTTGCCATTGACTGGCACCCTCGGATCTCGAGGATTCGGCCTCCAGACAGGAATTTCACTTTCTGGTGCAAGGAAGAGGTGACACCTTCTAAGGTGTGGAGCCAAGGCCTTCCCACAATGGCAGTGTAAGGGGAGTACGTGTTCACCACTATAAAGTCCACCTCCACTACTTCCGGGCCGGTCTGGATGGGTAGCCTGATCATGCCCTCTGGGATGACTAGCTTCCCATCGAAGCTCATCAAGGGGGAGCTATAGGGCGACAAGTCCTTGGGTTTTAGCCCCAGCCCCTTATAGAGGTCGGGGTACATGACCTCCACCGCGCTACCACCGTCCACCATCACCCTTTTGATGTCATAGCCCCCAATTCTGAGGGTGATCACCAAAGCGTCGTCGTGGGGTTGGGTGGTCTCGTCCTTGTCCTCCTCGAAAAAAGTCAGGGTCGGGTGACAGCCTCTTCTAGCCCTCTTTGGCTCTGACTGGGACTCCCCGGTGGCCACCTAGGCTATGGACAGCACCCGCGAGGGGCGCATGCCTGTTCTTCCTAGCGCAGCCAAGATCACATTAATCGTTCCAGCGAGCTGCCCCATAACTGTGTCCCTCTGTGGCTCCTGGTAGGTCTGGCCCTGCTGGCTGCTGGAATGGTACAGGAGATGCTTCAGCCGCCCTTCCCAGACTAACTGGTCCAGATAATTCCAGAGATTCCTGCAGTCCTCCGTAGCGTGCCCGTGGTCCTGGTGATATTGGCAGTAGCGGTCCTGATTACGCTTCTCAGGGTCCCCCGACATCTTATTCGGCCACTTGAAATACGGTTCGTTCTTGATCCTTTCCAGCACCCTGTGCACCGGTTCTCGGAACACAGCGCCGACAGCTTAGGCGTTTGTCGCCCCAGATTGCCCTATGAAATCTCTTCTCGGACGGGCGTTGTTATATCGGTCCGACCTGGAATCCCTCCTCTCCTGAGGGATAGCTTTCTCCTTCCCCTTGCCTTGTAGCAAGTCTTCCTCCACCTGTTTGTATTTGTCAATCCGGTCCATTAGCTACCGCACGCTGGTGGCGGGCTTACCAGTTAAAGACTTCCTCAGGTCGTGCCCCATTGGGAGCCCGTTCTTGAACGTGTTGATGGCGACATCATCGTACTTGCCGTCCAACTCGTTGTAAATCTCCCAATACTTGTCCGAGTAAGCCTTGAGGGTCTCGTCATCGCGCATGGTCAGGGACAGCAACGCATTCATGGGCCGAGGAGGTCTGTTGTTTGTGACAAAACGGGAACCAAAGGCCTGGGTCAGTTGTCTGTACGAGTCTACGGAATTCGTCCTCAAGCCGTTGAACCACCTCATTGCCACAGGCCCCAAGCTGGACAGGAAGACTTTGCACATCAGCGCCTCGTTCTTAGAGTGAACGGCCATCCTCTGATTGAACTGGCTCACGTGCTCCACGGGGTCCGTGTTGCCATTGTAAACTGTGAAGGTCAGCTGCTGGAACCTCCGAGGGAGCACCGCCTCGTCTATGCAACGCATAAAGGGCGACCTAGAGAGCCGGTCCAGTGCCCTGCTCATGGCGTCACTTCCGAAGCCCTTAGGGGTGGGGCTGCCACACCTACGCTTCTGATAGCGCTCATCCTTGTGGGAGAAAACTTCACTCGGGGGTGTCGTCGACCTTTACCTGTAGTCGTCATCACTTTTGTCGTAAGAGGGTAAGTCAAGGCTGGGCTAGGATCGCTTTCGCTGTGCATAGTGCAACTTTCTCTTCAGATCTTCTATCTCTCGCTGCATGGCTACCTTATCGTCCTGCCTCTGAGAGGCGTGACTCTTATCCTCCTGCGGTCTTGCGGCTGGGTCGTTAACTCCTCCCTATGGCACGCGGCTGCTTCTATGCGTATGGCTTTCACTAGTTTGCGAGGTGTGCACGCTTCCTTCTCGAAATCGTGCGTTCTCCTTGTTCTGGCCGTGCCCCGTGTCGCCATAGTCGTTTGGACGTTGAGGTCTAGCTAGTTCGTGTCGATGGGAACTCCCTTGGTGAGGGTCTGACCCTACCATGCCTGTCCTTACTGACGCATGAGTTCTCCCCACAGACGGCGCCAATTGTAGGGACCAAATTTGGGCACTTCTTCAAGTTGAGAGAGTGGGCCCAGATCCAGCTTGCCCTTCAATGAATTTATAAAGAGTGGGCTCAAGAACTAGGCCCTAGTAAGGGATACAACTGCCCTGCATGGTTGCATGTGGGTTCATCAACTTAAACATGAATTGGGGTGCACAATGATGCTCCTCGGACTTGTCTTCCGAAGCTTGGCGTTCTTATTACTTCTTTTAAGATTGATTACAAAGGTCGAGAGGACACAAGTTGCTACAGTACTTCTTAATGCAGATCTTTCGTCCCCCTTTCAAGAGGGACTCCTTACATTATATACCTCTCTAAACTGATCCTAACCCTCCATTTGTTGATCAGCCAGGCCACCACTTGAGAGCCTGTCCCATCAGCCGCATCCCTATTCCCCCAGTGGGTTACAGCACCCAAGACAGCACTGTTCAGAAGTCCTGTCCTTATTAATGTGGCCAGGACGTTAGTTGAGGGCATTCAATGTGGAGGTGACAGCTCGCCTAAGACTTGCTCCTTCGCCGTGCTCCCGTTGCCGACGCGTGGCACTGGCCCCTCTCCTCCTCGGATATTCAAGAAGACTCCTCTTTGGTGGAGTGGTGCTCGTGTTCTTCCGAGGTCTCGGATGTCCGAGGACGGGGTCATCCTCGGATATGTTCCTCGAGGGCCGGACATCGCGCTTTCATCCGCGGACCCCTCATGCATCCTCAGCGTGGGCCTCGGGGCCTGGCTTGAAGTGGGCCGAGGCTGCTTAATTTTCTGGCCCCACAATATATATATATATACACACACACACATGCACACACACACACACTAGATTTATAAGAAACAACTCAAAAATTAAATAAAAGAAACCGGTGAGTTTTGATAAAGTAAAAAATAAAAAATAAAAATAAAAAAAAAGTTGGAACATGGTCTTGAAGGAAATATACCAAGTGGATTGAGAAGTTTTTTTATATATTTATTTTAAATTTTGGATAATTTTGTTATGAAGACATCTATTAGTAGGAAAGTATCCTATTTTGTACGTATTTTAAGTGGAATTAGAGATATATTTTTACGAGCAATTTTTAGATACTCTTGGAGTATAGAGAATGGTGCTCCCTCCTTTCACATTCATGGTGGAATCTGCTTATTAAATTCATTATGGGGTTCATCATGAATGTGAGAGAAGGGAGCACCATTTCTCCGTGCTCCAGGAGTACCTAAGAATTTTCCTATTTTTACTAGGTTGTCTCCAAGTTTTGTCCCTAGCTATTAAATGTAGAGTCAGGGGTATTTATGAACTATATAAAGTCTAGTCCAAATATGGGAATCTTGTTTTATATATACTAGCCTCTATTAGGGCTCTTCTATTTTTTTGAGTAAAGGTTAATAATTTATATCTATTATAATTTAGAATTTTTTTTTCCAAAAAAATGAAAATGATAAACGTTAGAGATAAATAGTAACTGAAATGAGGGTATTTAAAATGAAATTTGTTATTTTAGAGATAATCATTTATTTTTTAAGAATTATCTTTTTGAATTTGAAATTAAATTTGTTATTTGACATTTATGACTCTATTTTAAAATGAAGTTACCCTTCATTAATGAGAATATTTTTGAACTACATAAAAATTCAATTAAAAGAGAGAATCTTTTTATACACACACACTAGCCTCTAAGCACGCACGTTGCGAGTGCTTTTGGGCTATTCTATTTTTTAATGTAAATGTTAATAATTTGCATTTATTATAATTTAGAAATATAAATTTTTATTTTTCAAACAAATAGAAAGGATAAACTTTAAAGATAAGCAATAACTGTAGTTTCTTTTTTAAACGTGTATTTGAGAGTGGCGTAGTAATATAGAGAAAATTTTGGGTATGAAAAATAAGATGAACATGAGGGGAAAGAACGCTAAATTTTATTTTTTAAATTGGGGATGTTTTAATTTTATTCATATGAAAAGGAATAAAAAAAATACTAAATTTTAGGGAATAAAAATATGAACATGAAGGGAAAAACAATCCTAAATTTTATGAGTTATCCTTTTTAATTCAAAATGAAATTTATTATTTGATATTTATGGCACTATTTCTAAGAGAATTTACCATTCATTAATGAGATTATTTTTTAACCACATAAAAGTTCAATTCAAAAGAGGGAATCCTTATATATATATATATATACATACATACATACATACACATAAATATATATAATAAAAATAATATATAAAAAGAAGAAAATAAAATCTATTAAGAAAATAAAAACGAACTGAAACATACAAGGAGTGTGATGAGTGTTTGTGGGTAAAATAATTTTTTTCATATAAACACTCACCACACCCCTATGTATTTTTGTGATTATAAAATATAATAATCTTAAATTATAATGAATGGAAATTATCATCTGCTTTTAGCAATTCTGTTAATATTATAATCAATTAATATTTTAATGATTGGAACATCTATAATTCAGTATTAACCTTTAAGTGGAAAAAATATCCTCCAAGCAAATCTTATAATTTATATAGAGTGAAAATGCATAATGAAATTCAGTATTAACCATTAAAGGGAAAAAATATCCTCCGAGCAAATTATATAAAATGAATAATGAAATTGTAACTATAAAACTATTTAAAAAATGCACGTGAAAAATTTTTATGGAAGCTATTATGAAGAAGTTGGTGGATCAATGTAGAAACATTAAATATCTATATCAAGTAAAATTGTAAAATAATTCACTACATTAAAAACATGGAATAAGTTATCTTACTATTTTTTTTCTTTTTTTTTTGAGAAAGAGTTATCTTACTAAATTATGCAGGCGTGGTGGAGAAATTGGTAGAGCAATAAAGACCTGATTGATAGTGCCACAAGGAAATGGGATAGGGAGAAGCTATTTGATCTTTTTGCATATAGGACACGTATGGAAATTTAGCAGCTGCCTCTGACAAGGTTGTCTTTAAGGGATGTATTGGTTTGGAAGGAAAACAAGTCCCAAAAATTTACAGTTAAATCTACTTACCAAGTAGCACAACGAATGAAAAGCAATCACAGGTTGAACACTCAAGGATGGTGGCTAACCACTGTGGAATATGGAGAAGGCTGTGGAGTTTGAATGTACCATTGAAAGTACGTATGTTTGTATGGAGAGCATGTTCAAATATTTTGCCTACTAGGGACAACTTGCATCGCCGAAAGACAAAAATTGACCCACAGTGTGAGTTTTGCTGTCAACAATTGGAGTCTGCTGCACACTTGCTTTGGGAATGTCCTTTTGCAAGAAATGTATAGGCCCTTTGCCAAGGAAAGATTCAGAAATGCTCTAACAATGCTCAAGATATCTTCGTGTTATTTCGTTGGTTGATAGATAAACTTTCACAGTTGGAATTGGAAAGATGGGCGGTAATTGCATGGGCAATTTGGAATGCTCGAAATAAATTTTATTTTGAACATATCCAAACTCACCCCAAGTCTATATTTAATGGAGCAATTTGGATTTTTGCAGGAATATCAAAGAATGGTCTGCTTGTGTATTTCTTTGTGATTTTTTTGTAATGTATGTCACTAGCCTTTGTGTTTGTGTTTGTATTTTATGCATAATTGCTGGACTGAGGACTAGCTCCTGCACTGTGTATTGTAATGGTCATAAGCAGTTTATGGCTCTGGCTGTTTGTATTTTCTGTAGAATTGCTGGAATGAGAACCAACTTTTGCTTTGTGTGTTGCCACAGCCTTGTGTTTTTTTCTGCATAATTGTCTGGTATGCAGATGGCATTATAATGGTCATGGCCATTTTGGGGCTCTGGCTATTTGTATTTTTCTGTAGAATTGCAGGAATGAGAACCAGCTTCTGCTGGCCACGGCCTTGTGTTTTGTTTCTGCATAATTGTCTGGTTTGCAGACCAGTTGCTGCTTCCCCTGATGGCCTTGTGTTATTGTAATGGTCAGGGTGTCATGTATATTTATCATCAATAAAATTTCTACCTTTTACCTCAAAGAAAAATTAATTCAAACTTTTAGCCGTAAAATCTTCACATTTTTTTTTTTAGGTACAACTTATTTTTCAAACAAAATAAGCTTATTGAAACACACTTGTAGAAAAATTAACTTGATAATTTTAATAAAGTTATGCGTTGAGAAGTCTTTTGTTATCAGGGATTAAAAAAAAGTTCTAATTGTGCATTATAAATGAGTTAAAGACTGTCCATATGATATAAAAAGAAAAAATATATATAAGGAAAGAATGAGAGAAGACTTCTAGTTGACGCAATCATAGTGTAGGGCACCATTTTTATTTTATAATAGATAATACTAGTAGCTAACCCGTGCAATGCACGAGATAGTTAAATTTAAAATCACATATATTTTAAAAGAAACAAATAAAGAGTCATATATGAAAAAACTATTAATTAAAAGTTAATAGAAAAATTATTTTATAATTTAAAATAGTTTCCCATAAGCATTGTATAGGTATCAACCAAGTAGGATGCATATTTTAAATAAATAAAAAGAGACCGTAATGGTGGGCGGTGGCTGTTTTTGTTTTATTATTTATCCAAAAAAACAAAAGAATTTGATAGGATATGAACAAATAAATTGTAGTAGAAGAATTTGGATTGTAATTAAATTAAGATTTTTATCAACTTAGAAATTATAGAAGAAGAAGATAAGACTAAAAAAATTATAAAATACAATTTTGTTAAAAAATAATAAAATGATAATGATGTGACAAGCTATGGAGAGGTCAACAAAAAGTTAAAAACTTCAGTTTTATATATTATAGGAGAAGAAGATAAGACTAAAAAAATTATAAAATACAATTTTGTTAAAAAATAATAAAATGATAATGATGTAACATGTTAGGGAGAGGTCAACAAAAAGTCAAAGACTTCAGTTTTATATATATATATATATATATCAACCACTAAGCACATTATTTATGTAAATTATCCCAAATAGTTGAATACTGAATAGTTTAATATTTGACTAAACAACATTAAAAATAATAATATACAATATTATTAAACAAAATGTGAATCTATCGGTGGCTTTAGACCACTGTTTGGGTGTGAGACTGGTATTTTACATTACTTTTTAAGTTCAGTAGGTTTAGAGTAGTAGACTTACTCGTAGGTTTAATAGATGGACATAACTGATAATAATAATTGTTAGGTTCTAAGGTCTTAGGATTTTATGTATTTAGAACTCTAATTTGTAATGTTGGCAAACTATGATCAAAACAATGTATTTAGTCTTGTTTAGGCTTGCTCAAATTTGATTTATTATTGTAAAGTTGGAATCGAGTGGCTGCAGAAGTACTTGGGACTTTCGGCCTGGCTCGATCGATCGAAGAATAGATTCGATCGATTGAAAATCGCACAGGTTGATTTTTCTGCAGAATTTCCAACTCAGCCCTACTTCATTAAACGTTTAGGGTTTTATGTTTTTACCTTAGGTATATAAACTAAACCCTAGCCACGTTTTTGAAGGTTGCTCCAATTGTATTGTTGCTCATACCTTGCTGTTTTGTGTAAATCTCTTGTGAGATCTTTGAGGAGCTTTCCTTTACACAAAACTTAGGGTTTTCAAGTTGGAGATATTATCTACATCTTGATGATCAACTTGGTTGCTACCATTGAAGCTTAAAGATAATCAAGCGGGGGTGCTTGTAGCTGATTGAAGAATCCAAGAAAGAAGAAGTCCATGGATTCGGAGCTTGCACGGGGTCGTGTCAGTAAGTTCTACTGGTGGGTAGCATTAGGAAGTCGAGCAGGGAGCTTGTAGTCCTTTTGTATGAACTTCGATTCTTTCGCATAGTGGATTCAGGTTTACCTTGAAGATAGCTAGGTCAAATCTTCTCCAGGTTTTTACCATGTGGTTTCCTGGGTGATCATATCATTGTATCTTTTATTATTTCGCTGCTTTATTATTTTGATATGATTATTTGATTACTTTAACCTAGAATTGCATAATTTGACTAAGTAACAACTTGGCTAATTAATCTAGGCTAACCAATCTAGTTGTTTTAAGGGGTCTAAAACTGTTCAATAATAAAAAAATTAAAAAAAAAAGAAAAAGAAAAAAGAAGATGGACATAAACATCCATAAAAAGTAAAAAAATTGTCAGGTGAATTTAGAAATTTGCTATTTTTTGATCTATGCATACTATAGTCCACTAGGGCAGTGATTTAACCGCCAGACAAACGATAAGTATATAAATTTTCGTGGTTTTATACGAGATGATGCTGTTTAAATGCTTAGAGAAAGAGTGACAAATGTGGAGGCTTCCGGCTTGAAGAGAGACAATTAGATTTGAGAGACTAAAAAGAGGAGAGGAAGAAAAAGAATCAGGTACCATTGGCTAAAAATAAGCATAAATTAATATAAAATAAAATATGCATAAAAAATAACAAATAATTAGATGATGTGTAAAATTAGAAGGCTTCTACCCGTAAACTTTGTTATGGAGTGAAATTCTCAAAAGTAGACGTGTTCTAATTGGAATTGGATATATATATATATATATATATTTAAGTAATGCTAATGTGTAAAATTGTAGAGAGGTCAGAGGCTTCAGTTTTATATATATACTAGTCACTAACTCGTGCGATGCACGGGATTCTTTAAAAAGAAAAAAAAAATATTGCAATTATTATTTCTTGGACTAAATCAGAATGTCTCAAGACTCACTAATCAAATAATACAACTAAATGGAGAAGAACCAAGCATAACATAAAATCTTCACTAATTCAAATATTAAACATTGTCAAACCTAGTACACAATATGCTTGTGCCCAAAAAAAGAAATCTTGTATATTATCTCCATAAAAATACATACATGCCGAAAAGATTAATACCACTACCATAGGTCTGGCAATGAAGATATTTTCATAGTTACATATATTCTATGAATAAACAAATAAACAAATTGCAATAATGATCGCAATCTTATTTTCATAATAAATAAATAGAAAATAGTTACTAATGTCAAATTCTTTTGCTATGACTTGAAAAGAGTAGAGAAAGAACATAATACAACAAATCTAAATTATATAGAAGAGTACATCATATATTTATTTAACATAAAACAATGAGTTCTATAAATTGTTATTTAGAACAGAGAAAGCAAATATTTGACCTCACGCCACATGGAGAGAGAAGGAGAGTAAGGAAGCTTTTACGAATTTGAATCAAAAGAGGACGTCCACAGCATCTTGATTTTGCCCCCTTCAATCCCAATTCTGCAAAGCTCACAAAAAACCAATAGGAAATCGGTGACATGACTAATCTAATCATGAACAAAAATTAAAGCATGATGGCATTAAAGTTAGATAAGTTTGACCTATATAACGAGAACAGGAATCTTCACATTCCCAACCACGTCTCTTGTGCTAAGATACCATAGATATTGCTTTTTCAAAATCATGAACAGACTTTGCCAATAAAGCCATCTCCACGTTAAACCCTTTTGCTTTTCCTTGAAATAGTTCTTAGAAGTTAAGTAGACATTAAACATAAGTTATTCCCAATTAAAAAAATTAAGCATAAGTTATTACACTTAAATGGTGGCCAACACAATTCAAAGCATACCACATCAATGATTATGTTTGTTCAACATTAAAACAATGCTAGAATGGAGGGGCATAAAGCATTTGAACCAAAATAGATAGAAGATTGAAAGCAATCACCAACCTTATTAGATCTTAGAATATCTATTAGTCCACCAGTGAACTCTAACCAATGGCCATGTGATAAGGAAAGGACCCTGTAGCCTCCTCTAAGTCAAATGGATTGTCTATGCACATGGCAGCTGTAAGCGATGTATTCTCTCCAGCTTCTACCAAGTACTTCGTCAACATGTTTGCTCCATATTCCCAGCCAACAACCATCGATGTAATCCATGGCCTTGCCTTATTGATGAACTGTATAGCTATGGAGATATCATTGTTGTCAACAACTATAAATAACCTGTAGGAAATAGAATAGTAAAGAAGCTCCTACTATTAGCACATTTAAAAGAAACCTGTATTAGACGATTCTCCTATCCATGTACCTGAGCATGAGATTGATTAAAATTTACCATGAAAACAACTACTTTGAAGTAAAAGCGGCAAGGTTTCCACCCATGCCCACACCACTGAATTTTAAAAAAATATATTAAAAAAATGGTCAGTCCTAATTCACCCCACACATCTGGAATGCGATCCCCCATTGCTTGATGTGGTGAAATGAAAAACCACGTAAAGTATATGGTAAGAACATGGAAACACATACTTACAAAGATTCCCTTAAATCAATGTCATAGTAGTGAAGCTAAAATTTTCTTAACAGTGACTTATGAACAATTATGAAGCATATATAAATCATTAAACAAACTTTTTTAAAAATCAATTACATAGATAACAAATACTCACAAAGCCTTGGCAGCTTCTCAAAATTATCAAAGGAAATAGAAACTCAACCACAAAGCCTTGGCTATATTTGTCCATTTTCACCACCCTTTCTTCTACCAAAGTTCCAGACTTGTCCTGTAAGTTCACCTACTCGACTGCCCTATTTTCAATTGATATAATGGCGGTTAGGACGTTGATATAAGGCTTTGAGCAAAACACCTTCAGTGAGGAACTCGCTTTTAGCGCCTAGGGGCCTCATTTTGGTGCCTCTCAACTTAGGAAATTAGGCATTGGCGACTTAAGGTCACCTTTTGCTTTTGATTACAATAGTCCAAACTGAGTGGTGAAAGGAGGCAAAATATCCACAATTTATAACCAAGGATAAACACTCAAACAAGATATAATCAAGCCAAGTATCACATGTGTATGAGATACAAATTGCAATGCATGACAACTCCGTGTAATGTCAAGCAATATAAAGTTTGCATTAAAGAGCATAAAAACCCAGCCATTGTTACACTACACCATTGCATTGCCCTGTAACTTGTGCATTGCAAGCAGTAAAAAAATCAGCATAGCCCTTTTGCGTAAATCAACACATAATGAATGACTCTAAAGGGTTTTCTAGCAAAATCCTGCTGATGGCATTAGAATGAAGTAGCGTAGTAATCGAAACAAATGGCAATTAAACTTCCTCAGCTCCAGGGTTCAATTGCTGTTTCAAACCTAAATTGCTCAATTTTGTTCCAGATAATAGAAAATAAATAAAAAATTGTTGTAATTTTGTCAAATTTATCATTGCTCTCCATATGCAGAATCCCACTAAGACTTATTTAAATTGCCACAATTAAAAGCGCAACCACCATTCAAAATTTGAGAGATAAGTAGGATAATTAATCAATATTTAGTTATAATAAAAAAGAAGATGAAGCAAAAGAAGTTACCCATGACTGGATTAGACTATAACTGAATCAAGCGAAGAATGAACTTTGCCCATATGCAGAAATCATCTTTCACAATTGTCATCCAAAAATCTCTACTTAAATCTCAAATCATGAACCTAGAATCACAGAAATCACAAGTCCTCTTCTTCGGCTTGCTCTTGCTCTTGCTAAAATTTGATATATTGAAAGGAACCAAAATTGAGGGAGAACCTATATTAGGGTTTCGAGTATTGATAAAAACCAATTCTAAATCAAAACAAAATCTGAACCAATTTCGTAAATCAAAACCAAACAAAATAGACAAACCTAAATCCTATTAAACACCCAAAATTAAAATAAAAGATTATACCTGTAGCCGTTGGTTGTGAGGCAAAGCATTTGTGGCTTAGTCGAATTCGTTTACCGTCACAGGGGAAGAGAGAGATCTGCGTCTAGCATGTTGGGCTGAGTTTGCGTTTGAAGGAGACAAAGACTGAGAAAAAGGTTTTTGTATTGGGTTTTGTTTAGGGGTTGAATTTGTGTTTAATGGAGAGACAGAGACAGAAACAGAGAAATAGGTTTTTGTATTGGGTTTTGTTTAGGGGTTGAACTGAGTAAATTTTACCGGGTTTGTTTTGGGGAGAAATAGTTATGGTGTTAAGGGTTTTTCTTTTTTTAATAGTTTTATTTTTTTAAGTAATGTTGATGTGGAAAATTTATAGTTTTTTTTTTTAAATAATGCTAATGTGGAAAAATGTGGGAGTTTAAAAAGTTTCAGTTTTATATATATAAGATAAGACTAGTATTATGCATGTGTGATGTATGGTTTAATAAAAAGATTATATAAATTTTAAAAAATATATTTTTTGATAATATAATCAAATCTAATAACAAAAAAAAATAGTAAAAATATTTTTAAAAATTAAGTTACATGGAAAATGCATATTATGTAATTTTTTTTTTTTTTTACAAAAAAATATATTATAAAATATTTTAAAAAATTATGGAAAGTTTTAAATTTCTAAAAGCTCTTAGTCGTAAAATTTTAATTTAATTATATATATATTTAAAACATTTTATAAATATTGCTGCAATTTAAGATGCATTACACCTCTATTTTTTTTAGTGTAGTATACAGTTGCTGCAATTTAAGATGTATTAGACCTTTTGATTTAGTGTAGTATACAGTTACTGCAATTTAAGATGCATTAGACCTTTTGATTTAGAATAGTATACGTTGCTGCAATTTAAAATGCATTAGACCTCTTTTTTTTAGTGTAGTATATGATTGCTGCAATTTAAGATGCATTTTACCTTCTTTTTTTTAGTGTAGTATATGATTGCTGCAATTTAAGATGCATTTTACCTTCTTTTTTTTAGTGGAGTAATTAAAAAAAAATAAGAAGAATTAGATTACACTATGTTTACTTTGCTGCAATTTAAGATACATTAGACTTTTTTTATGTAAATATTTTCTTTTTAAAATCTATGTTAGATTCTAAGACTTTAGGAGCTAAATGTATTAGAGTTTCAATTTGTAATGAGTTGGCAAACCATGATCAAAACTTACAGTCTAGATTTAGGCTGCTCAAAGTGTGTTTATTTGTAAAATTGGAATCGACTGTACTACAGGATTTATTGGATAAATCTGCAAGGCTCGATCGATCGAAAATTAGACTCGATCAATTGAACCTCATGTAGATTGTTTTTTCTGCAGAATTTCCAACTCAGCCCAAGCCCATATGACGTGTAGGGTTTTATGTTTTGCTTCAAGTATAAAAGGAAAAACCCTAGCCACGTTTTAGAAGTTGTTGATATGCTATGTATGTGAATTTTTTGTGAGATCTAGAGGTGTTTACCTTCATACATACTTAGGGTTATCAAGATTGATGTCAAGAATTTGGTGATCTCTTCGGTTGTTGTTTCAAGAGCTTAAAGAAAAACACAAGTAGGAGAACTTGTCGTTGCTGTGGATCAAGGAAAGAAGTAGTCCGTGGACTCGAAGCTGTTACGTGGTCGTGATAGTAAGTTTTCTACTCAATGTAGCAATAGGATGTTAGTGGTCTAAGTTTTATTGTAAAACTTCAATTCTTTCATAGTGGATCTGTTTTATCTTAAGGATAGCTAGGTTAAATTCTTCCCAGGTTTTTTACCGGTTTGGTTTTCCTGAGTTATCATATCGTGTGTTTTTTATTTTTCTGCACTACTGTACATGATATGATTTAATTGTGTTAACCTAGATTTGAATAATTTATCTAAGTAATCACTTGGCTAAATAACTGGGTTAAAAAACTTGTGTTTTAAAGGGTTTAAAAACGTACAAGTGGTATCAGAGCAGGTTAGCTCTAGTATTTAGATCTTTTGATCTAAGAGTTGATCATTGACCTCTGTTGTCATGAATTCTTTGAATTTCTTATTGCTAATATTCCTACTTGTCTACTTTTGGCTTGTGCCTCTTGTTGCATTTGTTAAGTCTTTCCTTGAGTATCTTGGTATAATTACTTATAATGATAATTATGTGTGTTATACTGCTTTAACCGCCTTAAAGGCCCGTGATTCTTGTCTTTGGTATTTGAATAGTGGTTGTTCCAGGCATATGACAAGAAATAAAGCTTCATTCAAGACACTTTTTGAAAGAAAGATTGAGACAGTCACATTTGGAGATGGAAGCAAATCTGTGATCAGAGGCATTGGTACTGTGGACATTCCAGGGTTGCCTATTTTTGAAGATGTATGGTATGTTGATGGTCTGAAGGCTAACTTATTCAGCATCAGTCAGATTTGTGACAATGGACTGAATGTTCTCTTCACCAAGTACGAATGTGAGATACTTGATAGAGGAGGTGACTATATGTGTATTGGTGTTAGGATAGCTGACAACTGTTATTGTATAACACCAAGTATAAGCAACAAGCGTTTCAGTGCAAAAATCAATCAAGTAGACTTATGGCACCAACAGTTGGGACACGCAAATCACAAGCAATTAGAGAAAATTTCCAAGTGTGATGCAGTTATTGGTTTGCCCAAGTTTGAAAAGATAGAAAAGTGCATATGTGGACCATGTCAGATGGGTAAACAAGTGAAGTCTAAGCATCAGTCTATAACTGAAGTTCAAAATTCAAGACCTCTAGAGTTGTTTCACATTGATCTCATGGGTCTTGCCAAAGTTCAGAGTTTAGGTGGAAAGAAGTATATTCTAGTTGTTGTTGATGATTTCACTAGATATACTTGGGTTGTGCTTTTGAGAGATAAAGTTGAGGCTCCTGAAAAGATGATACACTTGTGCAAGAAATTACAAGTTGAGAAAGGTACTGTGATAGCTAAAATTAGAAGTGATCAAGGAAGAAAATTTGAAAATACAAAATTGGCTACCTTCTGCAATGATCAAGGCACACATCAAGAGTTCTCATCACCCAAGACACCACAACAGAATGGAATAGTGGAACAGAAGAATAGGGTTGTTCAAGAGATGGCTCGTGTCATGCTACGTAACAAAAAGATGCCTAAGTCCTTCTGGAGAGAAGTAGTTAACACTGCTTGCCATACACTCAATTGAGTGTATTTCAGACTTGATTCCAAGAAAACTCCTTATGAACTCTGGAGAGAAAAGAAGCCTATTGTCAAATACTTCAAGATATTTGGCAATGACTGTTATATTCTGCTTGATAGGGAAAACCTAGAAAAGTTTGATGCAAAACACGACAAGGGAAACTTTTTGGGCTACTCTTCTACTAATAGAGCATATAGAGTGTACAATCTGAGAACCAAAACAGTCATGGAGTCTTCCAATGTGGTGATCAATGATGAATCATGTTCAGAAACTCATTCAGAAAACACTCCTCTGGTTTAAGAAAAGACTATGGAGGTTGATGATATTCCCAATGATTATGTTGGGAAACATAATGATGAAGAACTATAGTTATTGAATGATGTTGTTTCAGTACCTTCAAGTTCAGAACCATCCACACCTGTTCATGAAACTCAACAAGAACAAAGTGAGCCTAGTCCTTCATCAGAACAAAAAGGTACCTCCACATCTCTGGTTAAAGGTCCGTCTTCTAGAGTAAATTTAAATCACCCTGCCACAAACATATTGGGTAGTTTGAATGATAACATGAGATTGAGATCCAAAGTCTTAAATGTAATTACTCACTCATGCTATCTATCCCAATTTAAACCAAAAAAAGTGAATGAAGCACTTCAAGATGCTGATGATGGAAATAAAGATGAGTGCAGCGGAAAATAAGTTTTAAACGGATCTACTTCATTCAATATTGATAACACGTACTAAGTGAATTTCAGAATTTGAAAACAATAGATCGTACCTTGAAGCGGTGAATTTCAAAACCGAAAATTGAAGCACTTGGGACTACTTTTAATCTTCACTTCAATTCCACTAACGCCCAAGATGTGTGGTCTCTCAATTGGTAACAAAGGGATGACTTGTGTATGTGAAAAACTCACATGCACACCATTTCAATGTTGTTTTTCATACTCAGAAAAATCTGAACGTTTTTCCCTTTGTATCTAACCAATTTATCTAATTGGGCTGGCCTTTTGGGCCTTTCCAATTGGGCTTAAGTGTGTGGCTTGGAGTGGGACCAATAAAACACTAGCTCCAATGGGCCTTGGGCTTTTCTGTCAACTCTTAACAAGTCCAAAGTTACCATTAACTATATTTAATACCACTATATAAATATAGTTGCACTCTAGGTCTTATCTATAAATTAAATCCCAAGACTTTATTATACATGCAACCCCTTCATAAAATATTCGTAGTAATACAAAGTCATTAATGTAGACTGCCACTTTGTAAATTACTACATCTTAATCCTTGAGTACCCGGTTTAATCCTTTAATGTTATTCATTATATATTTATGAAATCCAATTCCATAAATATATACTTTAGTCTTACTAAAGTGGTTAGGCCTAACTCT
>NW_027069514.1:1848687-1859822 GCF_002906115.3 Quercus suber | reverse complement strand
AGTCAACATAGTTGGATCCAGTCAGTTTGTTTTGATTAAGAATAGTTACAAGTGGGCTAAATGATGCCATGTTCTAAATCTGAAAACAATAAACATAAATATAATCAATAAATTGGACATTATCTATTTAGCATATAAACATATAGTATGGAACCTTAATAAAACCATAATATAATATATGCAATGACAACCCAATCCCATATTCAATATCCCTCAGCATAGAGTGAATATAAAATACTATGATTGATTGAGAACTATTCTCATCATTAGTGTTATCATGATAACTCTTATCAAACACTAATAATATGTCGTTATACATTTGGCCTCTAAATAATTATAGTAAAAACTCAGCATAGAGGATACTATAATATTTAGTCTAGGTATACCAGTATCTAGAATCATGTGTAGCCACATTTCATCCCCTTAACAGGCTTATTTTTTAGTACCATGATACAAAACACCCTCCGCATGGAATGCAAAGCTCGAGGCTAATACAAGGTGTTTGATCAAACCACTATAAACCAAGAAATTCAATCTTGTAGGACCATGCAATAAATACTCTCCGCATGGAATGCTAAGCTCAAGGCAAAGACAAAGTATTTATTCCATACTACTATGAACCGACAATGGAGGCCGTGAGACCCAACCCTTGTATCTCTCTCCCACTAGATATTTTAAAAGTAAGGTTTTTAGTTTTAAAACATGCATAATTTAATTACACATTTTCTTGCCCCTTTTACATGAGAAAACACTTAGAAAAAAATTCTAATTTTCTTTCTTTCGATTGATCGAAAGTGCCCCTCGATCGATCGAAAAAATTAAGAATTTGAACTTGATTCTCTGACTCTTTCGATTGATACTCGATTGACTTTCGATCGATCGAAAAACAGATTCAATCGATTGACCAGCAATCGAAAATCAATCATTCTAAAAAGTCTGATCTCTGTCTCATTAGATCGATCGAAAGTGATTTTCGATCAATTGAAAATCGCGAATTTCAAATTTCCAGAATTTTTCCTAAGGCAGTTTTCTTCGTTTTTCATGAACAAACAACTTTCAAACGAACATGCTTGAACAGAAAATGATGTCCAAACTGAAATTCATTGATGTTAAAGTCTTAAAGATCAATTTAACATACTTAAATTCAAATTTAATCAACATTATAACATCAATTTCAGTCTTCATCAAATCATAGTTTCAATAACATGCAGAAAATTAAAACACAATCTTCTAACAATATGAAACTATCATCTCCAATTCTAAAACTCACAAAACATGTTAAACAATACAAAATTGAAGACCGCTCTGATACCATTTGATGGAAATAAAGATGAGTGCAGCGAAAAATAAGTTTTAAACGGATCTACTTCATTCAATATTGATAACACGTACTAAGTGAATTTCAAAATTTGAAAACAAGAGATCGTACCTTGAAGCGGTGAATTTCAAAACCGAAGATTGAAGCACTTGGGACTACTTTTAATCTTCACTCCAATTCCACTAACGCCCAAGATGTGTGGTCTCTCAATTGGTAATAAAGGGATGACTTGTGTATGTGAAAAACTCACATGCACACCATTTTAATGTTGTTTTTCATACTCAGAAAAATCTGAACGTTTTTTCCTTTGTATCTAACCAATTTATCTAATTGGGCTGGCCTTTTGGGCCTTTCCAATTGGGCTTAAGTGTGTGGCTTGGAGTGGAACCAAAAGGGACCAATAAAACACTAGCTCCAATGGGCCTTGGGCTTTTCTGTCAACTCTTGACAAGTCCAAAGTTACCATTAACTATATTTAATACCACTATATAAATATAGTTGCACTCTAGGTCTTATCTATAAATTAAATCCCAAGACTTTATTATACATGCAACCCCTTCATAAAATATTCGTAGTAATACAAAGTCATTAATGTAGACTGCCACTTTGTAAATTACTACATCTTAATCCTTGAGTACCCAGTTTAATCCTTTAATATTATTCATTATATATTTATGAAATCCAATTCCATAAATATATACTTTAGTCTTACTAAAGTGGTTAGCCCTAACTCTCTAAATAACAAACTCATTAAACTTATCTCAAGGGAATACTTTATATCTCTGTTAAGAGACTATGAATTCCATCTTGAGAATACATGTTCCATCAACACTAAATGTAGCTGCCCAACATACTGAGGTTTTGACCATAACTTTAGATCTCACTCCTGATATATCAAAGCAACCTACACCTCATGATCAGGTCCATTATTCTCTCAGGATTAAGAGTTCATGCAAATGTAAGTCGTGAGATTTATTATTCATTTGACAGTCTTTAGGAGAATAATAAATCTCACAGCGGTCCAGTTCAATATGTCTTAACTCTTAAAACATATTAACGCATCAACTAGAAGTCTCCACTTCCATGATCAAGACAAATCATCGTAGTTGATATGTTATAGTCTTCGCAGATGAAATGCCCAATTTCATCACCGACTACGAACCATAATTTTGAGTTTACAAAGAACTTGTGATTTATATCTTCTGTGACTCTTCACATAAATCACATACTATGCATCTCATGGACTAAATGATAATATCCTAATATTCATGTTACCATTATTTCAGATAATAATAAAACAAATTCATTAAACATAATATTAAGTCATATATAATGTCATACACAATGTCAAACTTAATATCATACATAGCATCATACAATAGGATTTAAGGGCACTAATCCTAACAGCTGATTGGGTTAATTCTATGCATGAAGAACTTCATCAATTTGTTCGGAATGATGTATGGGAATTAGTTCCTAGACTAAAGGGTGTAAATGTGATTGGAACTAAGTGGATTTTTAAGAATAAGTTAGATGAATATGGTACAGTCATTAGAAATAAATCAAGACTTGTTGCTCAAGGATACACACAAGTGGAAGGGATTGATTTTGATGAGACTTTTGCACCAGTAACAAGATTGGAATCCATTAGGATACTGTTGGCCATAGCAAGTCACTTGAATTTCAAGTTGTATCAAATGGATGTCAAGAGTGCATTCTTGAATGGGATGTTGCAAGAAGAGGTATATGTTGAACAATCAAAGGGTTTTGTTGATCCTCACAGACTGGATGATGTCTACAAGTTGAAGAGAGCACTCTACGGTTTGAAACAAGCTCCAAGGGCATGGTATAATAGGTTGACTACCTATCTCACTGAGCATGGATTCAAAAGAGGATTTGTAAATACTACTCTCTTCATACGAAATTATAAGAATTATTTTGTAGTAACTCACATTTATGTTGATGATATTGTTTTTGGTATTACTAATGATTCTCTTACTCAATCTTTTGCAAATGAAATGAAGAAGATGTTTGAAATGAGTATAGTTGGTGAACTAACTTATTTCTTGGGATTTCAGGTGAAACAAATGAATTCTGAAATTTTCATTAACCAAGCAAAGTATGCTAGAAATCTTGTCAAGAGATTTGGACTTGAAAAGGCTGCACATGCTAAAACACCAATGGCTGCTAATGCAAAGCTAACCAATGATCCTTCATGTGAGTCTGTCAACGTTACATTATATAGAAGCATGATTGGTTGTCTTTTGTATTTAATTGCAAGTTGTCCTAATATTGCCTTCAGTGTTGGTATATGTTCTAGATTTCAATCTAGTCCTAAGGTTTCAAATTTGAATGTTGTTAAAAGAATCATAAAATATGTTAGTGAAACTTGTGATTATAGATTGTTTTATAGCAAAAAGTCAAATTTGTCTCTTATTGAATTCTCTGATTCAAATTGGGCCGGCAATGTCGATGATAGAAAAAGTACCACTAGTGGGTGTTTTTATGTAGGGGCCAATCTTTTTGCTTGGATGAGTGAAAAAACAAAATTCTATCTCTCTGTCTACTGCATAAGCAGAATATATTGCTGCTGGAAGTTGCAGTTCATAGCTTCTTTGGATGAAAAAGCTTTTGAGTGATTATGGGATATCGCAAGACACCATGAAATGCAATGCATGAAGTTTTTAATATCAAATGGTCAAAACTCATCCCAAAAATTTTGCAAAAACCTCTTTGATTTTGAAAAACCCCAAAAATTTTCAAAAATCCCAAAACCTAGGTTTCAAAACATGAAATGCATGAAAATGAGAGATTAGAAACTCACCAAGTGAAGAAAACTTTGATGAATCTCAAAGAAACCTTAAGGAAGAGGTTTAAGATGAGAGAGGGAAGTTTTGGGAGGTGGAAAGGCGTGGACAGATCGAGAGAGATTGAGAGAATAAGGATCAGATCGTGCTGAAACCTATTTATAAGTGTTCAGTAATTCTCGACAGATAGAGGTGTCGAGAGGTATCAAGACAAGTGTCGAGAAAAAGAAACATTAACAGATGAAACTATCGAAAGGTGTCCACAGCAACCAAAGCTTGATGGATCGAGGAGGTATCAAAGAGCTATTAAGGGGACAGGAGATTTCTCGATCGATCCACCTAGCTATCAAGAGGTGTCGAGATTGCGATAAAAGTACAACTGAAGATCTCGACAGATAAGCCAAGTGTCGAGAAAGTGTCGAGATTGCTTAAAAACAGTTTTTCAAGAAGGGAAAAACACAGATATGAATGCAATCAAGTATGCAACTCAACCAAAGATCCAATCAACATTTTAAACTCTCAAAAACATCTCTCAACAAGAAAAATGTCAAGCATTTTGATCCCAAAACACACACATACACACACTAAACAAGTTTAACCAATTTTATATTTCAAAAATAAGTAAAGACAGTTTAATGAGCATACATTAACACATGTAAACCTTGTGATAGCCAAATCACATTATACCTGCACATGTATCAAGAGTAGCAAAGAATATTATGTGTTGTGTGTAAAAAACATTGCAAGATTGCATAAGTGTATACATGTTATGACGATTTGAAATATGAGAAAATCACTTTAATTCACATACAATTATAACTGTTTGATGGAGACTATCACCTTCGAGGTACATCCTATAACTCTCACATCTCCTAGAATACACGCTTGCAATCATATTTAAAAGCATTTTGATCTTTTTGCTTTTTATTTTTCTTTGCATATTTTTCTTTTAAGCAAACCATGCATAGGCATATAAAAAATAGAAAAGAAATACCCAATTATGTTAAACATTTGACATTCCAATTTTTGCTATGCCGAAGCACACAAATGTCATTCATGATTAGCGAGCAACAGTGGTGAGATGGTTATTTATGCCTTTCTCTTAGGATTTTCTAGTCCTTCCCATCAAAAAGAGTGATATGAATATTAAGTACAAGAGATCACTCAACCTTACTCATTACAAACAAGAGCCATAAAGCTCACTTGCTTAGTTGTGCATAGAGATGCTCATCTAAATTATAAAATATACAAAATTTAGAAAACTTTGTTTCAATGGCTATCCAAGGTACACAAGTACCAATGTACACAAAACACACACTGTTTTTGTATTTTTCTAATTTTTCAATTTTTTTTATTATTTTTTTTATGAAAATCAAAATAAATCAAAACTGAAAACAATAAACAAAAACATACTAAGCAAAGCAAAACATGAAACTAGACTGACTCAAAATAAAAGCAAAAAAACACAAGTTATGCAAAAAAAAAAAAAAAAACACGAAGAGAGAGAAGAAAGTGATAGAATCACTTGGAGCCCTTTTCCTTTCACACCTTGGAAGAACTTTCGTTTGATTAAACCCTTGAACCGGTGGTGAGAGAGAAAAATTTTAACCACTCAAGTTCGAAAGGAACATGAGGGTTTTGAGAAGATCTCCAAGAGGAGCAAAGGAGGATGGAAACTGACATTGGTTTCCTGACGCCCTCATGTTGTTGCTATTTTGAGTGGCTAACCACTTATAGTAATTCAGTTGAGTATGACCAGCTGCTCCACAGTGATGACAGAAATGCTGCTTCTTCTGTTTTGGCTTCTGAGAGTTAGCCTTCTTAGCCTTAAGGTCTTTAGCTTCTTTCTTATCTTGTTTAGAGGGTGCCCCTAAGATAAATTTACCCTTGTCTAAGTTCTCACTAGCTAATTCAGTTTTAACATCATTGTTCTCAATTTTAACATTATTAGCAAGAGGAACAAAAACAGTAATACTAGCAGAAGCAATACTAGAAGAAGAAAAATCATACCCTAAGCCAGTTCTGTCGGAAACAAATTTCTATAATTTGAGCATCTCATCAAGTTTAGCACTTGAAATTCTCTCCAATTGAGCTCTGACTTGAAACAGCTCCACTTCAAGCTTCTTGGTCTTTTCTGCCAAGAAATTATTCTCAAACCTCAGTGCTCCAATAGTTTGATTAGCTTCATCAAACTTTGTGGAAAGCTCTTCACGATCAAGTTTTACATCACTGAGCTTCTTGGTGGTCAACCTATAAAGTTTCTCATGCTTCTCAGAAAGCTTGTACAGTTTCTCATAGGCTGTATGAATGTTGTCTTGATCATCCATCTTCTCAAACTTAGAATCCACCAAGTCCTCTTCTTCATCCACATCTTCAACCATCCCCTTAGTAGGATTGATAGTGGCAATGAAGTCATTCAAGATTCCGTCATCCTCATTGTCGAAATCATCCTCAGACTCGATGTCGCTCAATGTAGCAGCAAGTGCCTTGCTTTTCCCAATAGTCTTGAAATATGTAGGGACTCTTGTTTCATGTATTCGAAACTTGACACCCAAAGCACTTAGGTCCTGCAGGAATAGTGTACTGACCGACATCCCCAGCATCCTTCTTCCCCTTATCTTGGTTCTTGAACTGTGAGGAACTAGATTGCCTACGATCCTTATCAAAGCCCTTCCCATTGGCATTCTTCATGAATTTCTTGAATTTCCTAGAGATGTAGGACTTCATCTTGGAATCTTTATCGTCTGAAGACTCATCTGTGTCACTGCTCTTAGCCTTCAGTGCCATGCTCTTGCTTTTACCCGACCTACCAATCCTTGTTAACCCTAGCTCGTAGGTCTGCAGATTGCCAACCAGCTCTGTCAAAGGAATCTTGTCAATATCCTTTGATTCCTCTATAGCAATGATCTTAGCATGAAATCTCTCAAGTAGAGATCTGAGCACCTTTCTCACAATCTTGGGTTTAGGAATAGTTTCTCCAAGATTAAAAGCTGAGTTCACTATGTCCTTGAGCTTAGCATAGAACTCATCAAATGACTCATCTTCCTCCATCTTAATCTTTTCGAAGCTTGTAGTGAGCCTCTATAGCTTCGAATCCTTAACAGCCTTGGTTCCCTTATAGGTTTTGTAGAGGATGGTCCATGCTTCCTTAGCAGTTTCAGTGAAGGATATCTTCTTGAACTCCTCATTAGTGACCACATTGAATACGGCATTCAATGCCCTGTTGTTAAAGTTTTCCGCCTTGATCTTGGCATCATCCAAATCGGCTGGCGCTTCCTTCGGCTTGGTCTAGCCTATCTCAACAACTTGCCACACCTTCTCATCTAAAGACTACAAGAAAGCTCTCATGCGTACTTTCCAATATGCATAGTTAGTACCATCAAATAAATGAGGTATAATTAAAGACTGTCCTCTATCCATGACAAATAGGAGTCAATGGATTGCACAGCAAAGATTAACCCTAATCAGAGTGTGCCTGATCTGATACCACTTAATAGGCCAAAAATGTATTGACCCCCTGTGATAAATTAATTGATTAATTAGCCAAGTGAATTAATTAATTAGATTAACATGCAAACTCGTGGTAGCACAAACAAATCACCAAATAACTAAATATGCAGTAGAAATTAAATGACACGGTGATTTGTTTTCAAATTGGGAAAACCAACACGGCAAAAACCCCACCGGGTGATTTTAAAGTCACAACTCCCGAGAATCTACTATTATCATAACAAGCGGTTACAAGTAAAAGAATTCCAGTATCTTATTGTTAGGGTTTGTGTTCCAAAATCCAATTTATTGGCATGTCATGAATAATTAAGTTGTTTAATTGTATGAGACCATTTATGAACTAATGGGACATTATCTTAATCCATGAGATGCATAGTATGTGATTTATGTGAAAAGTCACAGAAAGATATAAATCACAAGTTCTTTGTAAACTTAGAATTTTAGTTCGTAGTCGGTGATGAAATTGGGCATTTCATCTGCGAAGACTATAACATATCAACTAAGATGATTTGTCTTGATCATAGAAGTGGAGACTTCTAGTTGGTATGTTGATATGTCTTAAGAGTTAAGACATATTGAACTGGACCGCTGTGAGATTTATTATTCTCCTAATGACTGTCAAATAAATAATAAAGCTCACGACTTCTATTTACATCAACTCTAAATCCTGAGAGAATAATGGACCTGATCATGAGATGTAGGTTACTTTGATATATCAGGAGTGAGATCTATAAGTTATGGTCAAAACCTCAGTATGTTGAGCAGCCGCATTTAGTGATGATGGAACATATATTCTCAAGATGAAATTCATAGTCTCTTAACGGAGATATAAAATATTCCCTTGAGATAAGTTTAATGGGTTTGGTTATTCAGAGTGTTAGGCCCAACCACTTTAGTAAAGAGTTACTAAAGTATATATTTATGGAATTAGATTTCATAAATATATAATGAATAACATAAAGGATTAAACCGGGTACTCAAGGATTAAGATGTGGTAATCTTCAAAGTGGCAGTCAATATTAATGACTTTGTATTACTACGAATATTTTAATGAAGGTGTTGTATGTATAATAAAATCTTGGAAAATAATTTATAGATAAGGTCTAGAGTGCAATTATATTCTTATAGTGGTATTAAATATAATTAATGGTAACTTTGGACTTGTCAAGAGTTGACGGAAAAGCCCAAGGCCCATTGGAGCTAGTGTCTTATTGGTCCCTTTTAGTCCCACTCCAAGCCACAAACTTAAGCCCAATTGGAAAGGTCTAAAAGGCCAGCCCAATTAGATAATTTGTTAGATACAAAAAGGGAAAAACATTCAGAATATTAAGAGTGAGAAACATCATTGTGAAATGGTGTGTATGTGAGTTTTTGTCACTCTCTAATCACCCTTTTGTTACCGATTGAGAGACCACACATCTTGGGTATCAAGTGGAATTGGAGTGAAGATTAAAAGTCTTCCCAAGAACATTTGATCTTCGATTTTGAAATTCACCGCTTCAAGGTACGATCTCTTGTTCTCGAATTCTTAAATTTACTTAGTACATGTTATCAATATCGAATAAAGTAGATCCGTTTAAAACTTATTTTCCGTTGCATTTATCTTTATTTCCAACACTTATACCAACCTACAATTGAACCCTTAGCCCAATACCCAATTGAACTTGTTCTGTAGTGACAATCTCTCTTTTTCAATGCATAGCTCTCAGTACGTGACTAACCAAATGCGCGGATCTCAGTACGCGACTTCAATCACCAACTAGAGAAGGTTGTTGGCTGCAAAGTTCTTTAGTTCATCACACAATGAAGATCAAGAAAATGCTTGGTCACAAAACCCTACAGTGTACAAACACAACAACTTCTTCACAAGAAAGATGAACCAGGGCAAAACTTTGTCTCCGGGTCACAATTTGCGTGAACAAACTTTGCTCAACACTTGTGCAACTTGTGAACACTTTGACAGCCCTTAAAATAATCCTTTTATATGTCTAGGGTTGTGGAAAAAAGAAAACTCAAACACATAATCATGGATTTGAAGAAAACAGAATAGGAAAATCTGTTTTTCTTAAACCTCAACAAATACCCTATCTGTCGAGATGCTATCAAGCCATAGGGCTGGAACAACTCTTCAAGCTCGATAGATGACTAGCTATCGAGGTTTAATGATAGGAACTTTTTAGACTTGAATCTTGGACAGACTTACATCGCTTCAACACTTGATCTTGAAACAAGGTTTCTTGAAGTATTGAACACATCATAGATCTACCCAAATACAAGTAAAGTATGTTTTGTCAAAGGATTAACCAATTGCATAAAATAGTGACATATATTCCTAACAAGTGAATCACATATGTCCTAACAATTTCCATGCATTAATTTGATTAATTTTGTGATTTGGGAAAAATTTAAAATTCTAGGGCTTGAAAGTTTAAGAGTTTAAGAAATTGGGGATTTTGTTCAATTGGGCTAAAATTAATGAAATTGACTTGTGTTATTAATTGATTATGTCATTATATGATGTTATCTAACTAGTGTAACGATAAATTGATCAATTTTTTGGGATTTTTGAAATTAGGTTTTTCAAAATTTGGGTTGAGCAAGAATAGTCAAAAGAGTGTTTGAAAAGTTTTAGAAAGTGTGAAGAACACGTGAGAAAACTATTTTTAAAACACTCACTGACCGATTTTCAATCGGTCGAAAATTAGCTTCGATTGGTCGAAAAACATATTTGATCAATCCAGCATCAATCGAGCACCAATTGAGCTAAGCAGATTGTAACCAAAATTTTTATCGCATTTTCGATTAGTCGAGCAACAGCCTCGATCAATCGAAAATCTGGAAAAGTGAATTTTTTGAAAAACAGAAAAGTTAATGCAAAAACGACTCAAAACACCATATTTCATGAATGAAATGCATGAGTATGAGTTTAAAAGTTTTCCAAAAACACATATATTCAACCCAGATCTTCCAAAAACACATTTTTGAATCAATTTTTCCTCAAAAACTCAAACATTAAACACATTTTGCAATAAAATCAAGGAATTTTTAATCTTTGATGGCTAAAACAAATTCACACACATATCATGTACTAAGTTTAGCAAAGGATAACTTGTGTAGTGTGTGCAACTAGCAATAACTTTAGATACATGCGAGATGATATGTAGATAGTAATCAATCACAATTTTTACAAAATTCATCACATAAATTTGAAAGAGACTATCACCTAAAGAGCTACATCATATAACTCTCACATCTCCTAGAAAATAAGCTTGCAATCATGGAAGTTTCTTGTTTTTGCCTCAAAATGTACACACCAATTTTATTTCAATGTGAAAATATTTAATAAACTAGATAATGTACACACCAATTTTATTTCATTTAGAATTTATTATAGCCCAATAATGTACACACCAATTTTAGTTTTAGTTCGAGGCTTCACCTTATGTTCTTTTTGATAGTGATACACCTGAGCTACATCTTTGATGCGACCGCACCAAAAT
>NW_027069514.1:1768747-1848156 GCF_002906115.3 Quercus suber | reverse complement strand
GGGGGGGGGGGGGCTTGGCCCCCCACTCTTTTGTGTGGCTCCGCCACTGAATACAGCCAAAAAGAAGGGACCAAAAAAAAAAAAAAAAAAAAAAAATCAAATAACATGGTTTTAGATAAGCCATGAAATCAGCTAAAGAATAAGAACGTGGCTTGTTTAATTTGATCCTAGAAGACGAAGCTTACTCCAGGTGAGCCAAAAGTAAATGGGTAAAATATACAGTAATACTTTTTAAGCTAAACGAAGAAAAAAAAAAAAAAAACTGAAATTGATCATGTACAAGCCGACCATCAATTTAATTGGTAGCATGGCCGGTTTGTCCACAACTATAATCTTTAAATTTCTGTACTTCATTTATTTGAGAGTATAAATATTGACCTCATTATTAATTACTAATAAATTTTTTTTTTTTTTGCTGAATTATTAATTACTAATAATTAATCCCAGAGAGTCAAAATCATGCATACATAACGTAGTAGGAGAAAATCGATGTGCTTTCTAGTAAATTAGCCAGTACGCCGATAAGGGATTAATAAATAATAATAAATTGTGTGTTTCGGTTATAGGAAAAGTTGTCGAGGAACAGAACAGGCTAGTTATTGAAAAAATAAATAATAATAAATAAATAAAAAGACAAGAATCGGGCACAAGAGGAACAGAATAGTTAATTATCCCATGTTTTTCACATTTGTTTTCAACATTATTTAATGTTATATAGATTATTAAGTTTTTTTGGTTTCAAGACATTCAGTCTATAAATAGCTCTTAAAAGACTTGGTGAAGGTCACAAGAGAAAGCGACTATAAGAGAGTCTTTTCTTTGATTGGTAAGAAGTTCAGCAGATATGGGAATAAAGAATATTGGTTTGGTCATAGCATTATTCCTAGGTTTTTTGTTTCTGGATGGGCTGTTTCTTTGCATGGCTGATCACCACGAAATCACCTTTGATGTAAGTTTTCTTGCACTATACTGCTTGCTCCTTGTAAAAAACATAGACACTAATTGAAAACTTTATAATTTAATTGTATAGTAACAGGGACATTTACGATTCAAATCTTCTCATCTTTAACTATTGATGTATTAAAAATAAATAAATGAAGACTCAGTTTGCAATCTGCACGCAGTGCATGCAAGTGAAAGTCTCTGATCTTCGATGTGCCGAAAAAGTCTTGATTGTTTACATTTTTGTTTTTTTCATGTAAACTAAAGGATCCAATTGTGAAGGACCTGAATGATCTTGATGAATTTTCTTTTTTAAAATTATTTTTTCCTCTTTCTAATAGTGCATCATTTAAATATAAATATAAATATAAATCGTTTTTGCAGCTGGAGATGAAGCCTTTTAACAAGCTGTGTAACGGGACCATCAACAAATTGGTTGTGGACGACTTCCCTGGCCCACAAATTAATGTCCGCAGAGGCGATACGGCTTCTATTATTGTTAGGAACAACGAAGACTATAATGTTACCATTCACTGGTAATAACCTCTCTCTCTCTCTCTCTCTCTCTCTCTCATTGAAGACTGTTGTGATAATGCAATAAAAATTATAAGAAAATTTAAAATTAGAATAAAACTATTCAGATGAGACCAGCAAATCTTTCTCTCGTTTAAGAGATGTTCGAGCCATTTTATGATTGGCAAAGTTCATAATCCAGTACAAATGCAACATAGCTTTTATCTGATTTAATTGATCTTTCAGCACACAACAACTTGATTGAATTGTCATTAACTTAAGAAAATTATAAATTTACTACTAAGGCGAAAAGTCTTCCAAATAAATATATTTTCTTTATCCAAATACATTAAATTTTCACATTTATAATATTATTTGCAATATATGCGACAATTACACCGTATATTTTTATATATTGCTTTAATTAAGGGATCATGCCAATGTGTTTATTTGTATGATTGAGAAATATAACCCCCTAAAAAAAAAAGAGAAATATAACCATTTTTTATTTCATATAAATATTATTGTTCACTTCTAATTATTGTTCTTTATCATGGTCATTAATCAGTTTTTGATGTAGGTGAGAATTAAACCCAAGATCTCTTATTCAATCATCATAGATTTTAATAATTGAACTAACTGGAACTCACAAGTTGAAACTTAAAAAAAAAAAGTTTTGATCTCTTGGATGTTGGATCAAACCAACATTTGAAAGTTGAAGTTCTTAAAAACACCCCCTCAACCCAAAATAATAATAATAAAGAAAGTGATCATGATTTACCGGTAAACTGTGGGAAGCTTTAATTTTGGTTCATCATACCATAGAATTCTTTATATAGAGTGCATTAAGTTTTCCAACTGATTTCAAGTAAATAGTTGTATTGACCATTAAAACATAAACAATATTATTTTTTATAAGAACAATTATATTCAATACAGTTGCGTATTAGAATTTATTTAGGAAACATAACGCAATAGGTCTAAGAAACAGTAATTAAAATTTACAAAAATAAAAATAAAAAACAAGAAAAAAAATTTCTTTTTCTAGACATTACCATGTTGTTTTCAAAATGGCACCTAGCTAGCTAGCCATTAACAAATCAGCATTATGAAGTAAAGATGATATAAAAATTGATGAATTTCAACTCATACATTTCTTTACAGGCATGGATTATCACAACGAAAAAATCCATGGTCAGATGGTCCTGAGTATATTACACAATGTCCCATCCAACCAAAAAGTGAGTTCACTTATGAGATTAAATTTGAGGATGAAGAGGGAACTCTATGGTGGCATGCCCATAGTGACTGGGTGCGTGCCACAGTACACGGTGCCATTGTTGTTAAACCTGCTGAGGGAACAACTTATCCATTTGACGAGCCAGCAGACGATTTTGTAATCATACTCGGTAAATTAATTTCTGTCTGGAAATTTTGGGTCCAATATAGGACTGCGTTGAACATATACACACGTAGAAAATAAAAACATATTAACATTTATCTAAATCTTAACCTTACTTGCTGCAGGGGAATGGTACAATAGAGACATGAACTCAACGGTCATTGATACCTTGGAAATAGGAGGTGATCCAGACATATCAGATTCTTACACTATCAATGGTTTTCCAGGACCTCAAGACAACTGCCCTAGTGGTATGAAAGATTATATAAATATATAATTCCTATAAGAATCAACGATGTACCAGTCATATATATCATCATCAACTATTGCTAAAATAATCGAATGATAATTTTGCATAATATAGAATTAACATGACCCTTCAAGCACAGCACATGGTAGCTCCCTTTTTCGCTTATACTTGTTGTTGGAGATCGGTTTTGAGAAATAGCAAAAGAGTAAAGTCGTCATTAAAAAAGAAAAAATGATGTAGAGCTAACTAGAGATCTATGATTTGATATATTGTAGTTAGTACAAGAGATCGATACCCATTTAGCTAGGAGCATACAAAATTAATTTAAATTTTGTGTGACGACGACTCATCATAATTAATTAATTTGATGTTGCAGAAAGTGCATATAGTATTATTGTTATACATGGCAAGACATATCTTCTCCGCATAGTGAATGCGGCGATGAATGAAGAAATGTTCTTTGGAATCCAAGACCACAACATCACAGTGGTGGGTCAAGATGGCGCATACATAAAGCCCATAGACACCAGATACATCTTGATTACCCCAGGACAAACAATGGACGTGTTGCTCACAGCAGACCGTCCGTTTGGTTCCTATTACATGGTTGCTAGCCTTTTTCTGATTCAATGGCTTCGTACGATCCAAACGTAACTTCAGGAGTTGTGCATTACGGTGTGGAATCAGCTGTTAGTCCTAGTCCTATACCCACAAAGTTTTTTTTTTTTTAGTATTTATATTATTTACATTTTAAAAAATGTAGCATGTAAAAATTGAAGTTAGCCCCCCTCAAATTTTGAGTCATTTCAATGGTGCTCTTAAAAGAAAGAGAAATTATATTAAAATTATATAATTTAAGAGGTTTAACAAATTAAACTATGTAAAAAATGATAATTTTTTGTACATGTCTAATAGAAGAAATACATGACTTTTGTATGCTCATTAAAATTTAGAAGATGATAAATTCTCTTAGTAAATTAATTTTTATATGTGTGTGTGTAGAGTTTTATCTTAAATAATATATTAACATTACAACTTGGCCCCCCCAAACCAAAATTTCTGGCTCCGCCCCTAGCTGTATTCCTGTTCTACGATTCTCTCCTCCTTCCCCAATCATGTCAGTTGCCTGAAGAGACAAAAAGCATTCAACATCCAACCTTTAAAGGTTAAGCATGAAGGAAATTACAAATTTTCCTTACGAATTTGAACTCAAGTCTTACCAAGCTCAATCCACGAATGAATAATCCTATGAGTACTTATTTAGTAGTTTGAGAATATAACATCATGGTATCTATCCTTTGAAATAATAATATATTCTATTAATGATGAGATTCGCTATTCATATGAGAAAATGGAGTTACTCTTCTAAATCCATGATCTGACTCTATGTCTATACTAATGTGTTAAGGTTTTAGACCCAGTTGTCTCAGATTTTATCAAAGATTAACCAAATAATTAATTAGAATAATTATGCAATAGATCTGAATCAATTAAACATTAAACAAGCACAAATCACATGAACACCAAGAATGATGACCCAGGAAAACTTTTGAAATTATGGTTTCATAGTAAAAAAACTGGGAAGGATTTAACCTAAACAATCATCAAGGCAACATTTCACTAATAAAATCAAAGTTTAATTATACGATAGACTTAACCCTAAATCTATTACTTAACCCTAAACCTACTAGTACCTCATGTAGTACTTATTGGCGTGACCACACGTATATAGTTCCAAATCTATGGGCTCTTCTACTGTGAAACTGTTACATACAAAATCTTCTATTTGTGGCTTTGAGATCTCCACTCAAAAATTTAGATCATCAACTATGGTTGACTGAAAGCAACAACTTTGCTTTATGACTAGATCTATTGTTTGCACAAGGTCTCCAGCTGTAACTTCAAAAATGTTTGGAAAACTCCAGATCTAGGTAAAAAACATTGTCCTCTTGAATGTATAAAAACATTCTCTAGGATTTGTATTTATATATATATATATATATATTTAATTTCCATTAAAACCCTAGATCCAATGGCTAAGAAAAAAGCAAGATCTGAAATTTGGCCCGAAACTCGATCAGTCAAGATGTGCATCTCGATCGGTTAAGATAAGTGAAAATTATCTGCACATGTTTTTCTGATTTTTTTAGTCTTCATCTGTGCAAAACTTCATTTGTCTTGTTTCAAAATATTTCTTGACTAAACACTAGATAAAAACTAAGTTCTAAAGGTTACAATTTGTTCATGGTTGCCAACCTAAAAATATCTTTACATAATGTTAGGATCTTTAGATTGTTGGCTAATTCCATGACAATTTGCCATGTATTTGGGTTCAAGAGGGTTCTAGCTGAAGTTAAAAGTGGAATCAAAGCAAGGTTATAGGTTCGAGGTGTCGCTTGGGGGGGATTGTTGGCCTTATGGACCCTGTGGGGTGTTGACCTTATGGGCAACCAGCACCCTATATTTGTTGTCATGTGCAAGCGTGGCATCGGTGCTTGATAGCCCAACCTGCTAGTACAACACACCGCGAAGCCCCTCATGCCCACCCATAGAACGTACAAATGCGGCACTTTGTGCTTTTAAAGACTAAAACGAGCCTCTTTCTAACTCCAATTGGTTTTATGAGCAATGGTTAGCATTGCAATCCTAAAAACTAACAAAGTGTATTCTTGTATTTACTAGTTATCCGGATCCCGCAATTAGCTCCAAAGAATGGCTTCATCCAATGCTTCTCATAGGCACCAAAACAACTCTCAACACTCAAATTGAGAAAGGTATGTGTTTGGGCTAAGAACCTTTCAAGGGTATGTAATTAGAGAGGTAGGAGTAAAGGAAATCTAAGAGAAATGTGTAGATGATTGTGGGTTTACAATCTCTAACTTTCAAATTGATTTCTAGGGTTTTCTCTCTGAAAGTCTCCTCACAATTTCATGGATAATGTGAGCTTTTATAGTGTAGGTAAAGAAACGAGAAAAGCACACTAAAACAGGCTGACAGTGCATCTCGCAAGTCATCTTGCGGGTTAGCCAAGTCACAAGATGAGTCGCGAGATGCCTCCTGGCACTTAACTCTTCAGCTTCCAGCATGTGCTTCTCGAATTACCTTTCACGAGTTGTCCACTTACGAGCCAATCGCAAGCAAGTTGCGAGTTGTCCACTCACAAGCCAATCGAGAGTAAGTCACGAGTTGTCCAATTCTTCACCAATTTCACATACTCAATCCTTACATTGAATCCCACAAACATACAGGAAAATGATTGAAGAAATATAATCAAATTTGACAAGGAATTAAAGCCAACAAAATATAATTGAAAATTACAACTTTACAGTTACTCACTACTCAGCAAAAGAAAGGAAGTTAACTGTAAATAACTATTATAATAAAAGAGAATATGTGGATTTCAAATAAATGATTATTTGAGGGTTTTTAAGGTAAGGAGCCACATTTTGCATACGCATAGTATTGTGTATTTCATTTAGAGCATTCACATCAAAAGTGCTAAAAATTTAGCTTTTAGCATTTTAAAAAACTATGTTATCTATTTTAATATCACACTTTACAATATTTGTTTGAAGTGCTAGAAATAGTTTTTTTTTAGTGGTTTTAGCACGTGAATGTTCTTTTAGTTCTTTTTATTTTAATGCACTCTTTTCTAGTTTATTGGTCCTTTTTTTTAATCATGTTTTGGAATTTAGACTTAAGATTATCTAATTTATTGTTTTCCAAATAGATACTTTTAAACTATCTAATTTTACACATTGATGAAACCTTTTTGTCTAAAGGTTAAGCACCATATAGGGTGATAATTTTATATGAAATATTGATGTTAAGTCTTCCAAATAAATAACAAAAAATACATACTAACAAACGAAAATTTTCATTGGAACTTAGTTAAAATAGAGTACTATGGAATAAACATTTGAACATATGTTAGTATATTACAAACTACTTAATCTAAATAGTCCTTAAGAGGATCCAGGCATGCCCGTGACTCTCATTGGATAATAACCTGGAAAGTTCTTTCCTAATTGGCTAAGTGGAGAGCCCATCGAATGGCTGAGGGTTCTACTATAGTTGAACACAATAGCTGGAGAATGTCATTGATGAAGTGCAAATTCATCAATAATCGCAAACACATCCATATGGAGTTCAATCCTCATTTACATCATAGTACAAGTAGCAATCATATTAAGATGGTCACCGGTGTGGTATCTGCCACAACGCCTCCGATGCCAAAGTTAGTATGCGAAGCTTTTTGGCAAATAACAGGATGTAAAATAACTAGGAATGCTCCTAGGTGATTTTCTTTTGTGTACCTTGTATTGGTGCTACAAGGGCTTTATATATGTTCTCACATTTTCTAGCCATTGTGGTCATTAATGTGGCCTTAATGTTTCTCATGGTAACGCCTCATGCTCAGTAATGTAGGTCTTAATGAGGCATCCAATGGTCTGTACAGCTGGTCTTGTAACTGCTTGGGGCATTATTGGCTGCATTGAATGGTTTCATTAGCTTCGTCGGTGATATGATCGTGTACTTAACTTGTCTTAGAGGATGGCCTCGTTGATCTCAATGATATCGTCTAGGGAGGTTGAGTTCGTCAATCCTATCGATTGCCCCCGGATTCTGTGGTCGTCGTGACGTGTCATGACAATCATAGAATATGAAAGGTCCTTAGGCTTTACATGACTCTTAGGATTTAGTTTTGCGTTAAATGCGTAGTGGCAGCGCTATTCCCATCGTGGCCACATGGTGTGTTCCGATCAGTGGAGTAAATGCTCCAATTGTGTGACTCTTGAATTTCCCCCTGGTTTTCAGTTTTTGTTTCTTGGTTTCTAAACTTCTCCTCTTCTCATTTTCTCTATCATTTTTTCCAAACTTCCCAATCATTGCTCTGAGTACTTTCTTCTCCAACTTTTCTCTGTAATTCTCCTCCAAGCTAGTTGCATGGCATGGTTGAGCTTCCTACATTTTCCCTTTTTTGAGGTATGCTTCTCTTCCTCTTTCTTGTTTCTTTTCTCTTTCCGATGTAGTCGTAAACTATGATGAATTTCTAATTTTATTTCCTCTTTCTTTTGTGATTGTTTCTGGGTTTTGGGTTTTTCTTTTAGGATTCATCTTTTTCCTTTGCATTTTGGTTTTTTCCATGGTTAGTGGCTCCAAGGTTAGGATAGCTTGCCCCTTGATTTCTTCCCTTTTTGCACGTTTAGGGGGGGTCTCTAGATGTTTTCCCACATCTTGAGAATTTTGTTTTTAAGGGTAATAGCCTGGGTGTTGTATTGGCTGATTTGCTGCCTTTACTTCGTTAATCAATTGATTGGTTTGAGAGTTTGGTGAGAGAGTAAGAAATCATGTCTAAGGTTAGACCGAGCGAATTAGAGACCGAGTTGTCGGCTAGCGATAGACCCATGGAAGGGGATACTGTTGTCTCTATCCTTCGCGAGGTTAGGGCTTTCTACGCTCTTGAGGAGGTGTACAATTTGGACGCTGATACCCTTTATAGGTTCAAGGATAGGTTCCAGTTCCCAGATAGGGTTAGGTTTCGTCTACCTAGGGAGAAGGACCGGGCTTGTCACTTCTTCCCTGGAGAGGTGTCCTTCTACAAGGCTACCTTCCTATGTGGGTTGAGGTTTCCCGTCCATCCGTTCCTTTTGGAGCTATTAGATCGCTTCGGTATCGCTCCTGGGCAACTTATGCCCAATTCATGGAGGATTGTGGTCAGCTGTATAGGGATATGGCTGGCCACTACATACGAAGATATGATTAAAGTAGATGAGCTTGTTTATAAATACCATTTGAAGTCGTCCAAGGAGCACGAGTACTATGAGTTGGTGCCCTGAGAGAGGAGGACTAGGATTATCCAGGATTTGCCTTCGCCATTCAGATACTAGAAGTCCCGATTCTTTTTTGTATCTAGGGATGACTTAGAGACCTCCTCCAATGTGGTTTGGGGTGATGTCCCAAGGCTGCACCGCCGGTGGGGAACCCCAAACTTAGGTGAGTCATCATTTCTCTTCGTCTGTTAACTTGTCACTGTGTTTGTTTTATCGTCACTAACTCCCTTTTCCATTGTTTTGTGCAGTTAAAGGACGGTCCAAGCTCAAGAGCAGGTATAGGGAGCGTGTTGAGAAAGCCATCAAGTACGTGAGGATGGTTGACGACTTCAACAATTTAGTGGATCCGTGGACTCTTACCTTCTATTGCCTTGGTCCAAAACCATCCACCTACGTCCTGCAAAACATAGATATTGAAGAGAAAAAGAGTAAGTGTCAAACTTGTCTACTTTGATTCTATTGCCTTTTCTCTTTCTCTTTTTTTTTTTTTTTTTTTAAGTGTTCTCCTTTTGCAGGAATGACTGGTAAATTTAACCAAGGAATGTATGCCTGAATGAGGGCTAAGAAGAATGAACCATTGTCCAGTCTTGGGACCAAAGGTGTGCGAGTGATGGAAAAGGGGATTCCCGTCACTACATCTACTCCGTCTACTCCTACTGTTGAATCGATGAGGACATCTTCCCCGACCACTTCAACTGAGGAGATTCCTGCTCAACGGAGCAAAAGATAGAAGACCAAGGATAAGCAAAAAAAGAAAGTTGACTCTAGGTCTTCTGCGGTTTGGGAAGATGCCAGGGTGGCGTAGGCTCGAACGCAAGACATTTTTACTGCCGATGAAATGAAGGTGTTTTCGAGAGTGCTGGCCAACAAGGTTGTGGGTCGTCATCTTCACAGACTCGTACAGGTATTGTACTTATGCGATCATACCTTTTTCTTCTTTTTGTGTCGTTTCTAACATTGGCCTCAATTTTTAGGTGCTTGGGGAGAGTCTATATATCACTCCTGAGTAACTTACTCAGGACACAAAGATTACTTCGTTAGCATCTAAGTTGGGAGCTCTAGAGGCGAAAAACTCTAAATTGAAGAAGGACCTAATCACTACTATAGTCGAGGCCAACTCCATCAAGGAGAAGGTTAAGTCTCTAGGAGACGATCTCAGGGTGGAGAGGCAGCTTACGTTGGAGAAGTATGAACAACTCTCAGCTGCTTGGGAGAAGTTGAAGATTATTGCAGCCAAGGCCATTGAAGGCTTCTAGCAAACTGATAAGTACAATACTGTGCTCTTTAGTTGGTACTTCAAGGGCTTCAAACTTCTCCATCGATATCTAATCAAACATCCTTCCAGAGTAGACCTTGAAAATCTTGATATGGAGGTGGTTAATCAAGAGATGGTGGCGGACGAGGCTGCTCAATCTACTGCTTTTGAAGCTACTCCTTGGGACCCTCCCATGCCTCCTTCAAATGTTGACGATGATGCTGCTGATGTTTGACCCTGTTTTATGTTAAAGTGTTGCTTTCTTTATGTTTTTGGCTACCCAGTGTATTTTGGGCTTTTAGTTATATTTTCATAACAATACTTCTAATTTGAGAACAATGTTTTTAGCCCAGCATTTATGGGCTTTTGTTTTAATGTTACAAAAATGGTAATTGCCTACTATTTTTGGGCTTTTAATTATATTCATGACTATATACTTACTTGCTCGTATCTACATTTCTGCACGAAATCTTGTTCGCTTCATTCCTTGGTTCAACATTTTGTACTTAGCCAAAAATAATTGTGTTGTGCATTCTCCGTCAGTCTTTTTCAATGTTAGTACTTTACCACATTTTAGAGATTTTGTCGTACATTCGCTTCCTTAGTAACTTACATCCATCTTGGCAGAATCTTATTACTTAGCCATTTTTTTTCTTTTCTTTTTATGACTTACACCCTTTGAGAGATCTTGTCACTCTTTTGGCTTCGTTAGTAACTTACATTCGTCTAGGCAGAATCTTGTTACTTAGCCATTTTTTTTTTTTTTGTGACATACACCCTTTGAGGGATCTTGTCACTCTTTTGGCTTCGTCAGTAATTTACATCCATCTTGGCAGAATCTTGTTACCTAGCCATTTTTTCTTTTCTTTTTGTGACGTACACCCTTTGAGGGATCTTGTCACTCTTTTGGCTTCGTCAGTAACTTACATTCGTCTTGGCGGAATCTTGTTACTTAGCCATGTTTGGGCTACTCTCACATTACGAGATTTGTTCTCATTAAGACATTAGCTAAATAGTTCTTTTTATTGCTTTCAAGGATGAGTACAACTGTCTATTACATCTATTGTGGTATTTCTTCAAGTGCTTAATGTTCCATGGTCGCGGGAGTCTTTGCCCGTTTAAGGTCTCCAAGTGATAGCTACCTTGTCTGGAGTAATGAACGACCCGATAGGGTCCTTCCCATATGGGGCCGAGCTTTCTTTGGGTAGAATATTTGGTTGCTAGGGTGACCTTACGCAGGACAAGGTCTCCTATATCAAGCCGTCTGAGCTTCGCTCTCTTTTTGTAGTACTCAGCCATCTTCTGTTGGTACTTTGTCATCTTGTCGGAGGCTTTCTCTCTCAATTCATCTAAACAGTCCAGGTTGACTCGTAGTTGGTCGTCATTATTCTCTTTGTGGAACATCTCTCGCCTGATGCTGGTTATTCCCACTTCGACCGAGATTACTGCCTCGGTGCCATAGGTGAATCTAAAGGGGGTTTCTCCTGTTGGGGTTCTTGCTGTAGTCTTGTAAGCCCATAAGATGTTGGATAATTCTTCTGGCCAAGCACCCTTTACGTCGTCCAATTTGGCCTTGATAATCTTGAGTAGTGTTCGATTCGTGACCTTCGTCTGTTCGTTTGCCTGTAGATGTCTAAGGGATGAGAACTGGTTCTTGATCCTTAGTCCCGAAGAGAAGTCCCTGAAGTTTTAGCTGTCGAACTGCCGCCTATTATCTAATATGATCGTCCGTGGAATCCCAAACCTGCAAATTATGTTCTTCCACATGAAGTTCTGGACTCTGGCTTTAGTGATGGTTGCTAGTGCCTCCGCTTTGACCCACTTTGTAAAGTAATCGATGGCGACTAATAAGAACTTTACCTGTCCTTTACCTTAAGGCAACAGGCCAACGATGTCGATTCCCTATTGTGCAAAGGGCCAGGGGGACGATATCGTCGTCAGTCTTTCTACTGGAAGGCGTTGGACATTCCCAGACCTTTGGCACTTGTCGCACTTCTTGATGAGCTTCCTTACATCTACCTGCATTGTAGGTCAGAAATAACCTGTTTTGATAACTTTACTTAGTAGTGATCTGAGGCTTGCATGGTTTCCGCAAATTCCTTCATGGATCTCTTCTAGAATATATCTGGCTTCTTCTTCATCCAAACACTTTAGGTAAGGCATGGAAAAGCCTCTCTTGTATAATGTGTCATTCAGGATTGTGAACCTGGCTGCTCTCTTCCTAATCTTCCTGGCCTTTTCGATGTCTTGAGGGAGGTGCCCATCCTGGAGAAAGCATATGATTAGTGTCATCCAGCTACCTGTGTTCTGAATCATGAATGTGGGGATTTCTTCAATGCTGGGGCATTTTTGGACTTCCATCACCAAGCCCATGCTCGTCGCCCCTTCTTCCGACAATGCCAGTTACGCGACTTTGACTGCTACCATGTTTTGGCTTCTAGGGATTTGTACAAATTCCACCTTATCAAATTCCTGAGTCAGATGCTTTGTCAGCCTAAGGTATTTTTGCATTCTCTCCTCCTTTGCTTCGTATTCTTCCTTAATGTGCGCTATCACCAACTTTGAATCATTCTGGACTAACAGGTTCTTAGCTCCAAGTGTCTTCCCTAGTCTCAATCTTGTCAATATTCCTTTGTACTCGGCCTTATTATTGGTCCCCAAAAATTTCAGTTGAACTCTGTATTTGAGCACTTCTCCGTTAAGGGTGGTTATGACGACCCTTACCCCCCCCCCCCCTCTTTTGGACTGACGAACCATCAGTCTGTACTATCCACCATTCCGTCTCGTTGGTAAGACTATCCTCATCTGAGAGGGTGAATTCAACAATGAAGTCCGCCAAAGCTTGTGCCTTAATGGCTGTCCTAGGGTGGTACTCAATGTCAAATTGGCTAAGTTCAATTGCATATTGGACCATTCTCTCGACTGCCTCGGATTTGTTCATGGACTTCCTAATGGGTTGGCCCGTCATTACCAGGATAGGGTTCGCCTGAAAATACGGTTGCAACTTACGCGAAGCTACTATTAGGGCAAATGCGATCTTCTCGATCCTGGGATACCTAGCTTCTGCTCCTTGGAAAGCTTGACTGACGTAGTAAACCAGGAGTTGTTTCTTCTCCTCTTCCCTAATCAGGGTTGCGCTCACGGCTATGGCTGACATCGCCAAATACAGATATATATTTTCTCCTTCCTTGGACGAACTTAGGAGGGGTGGATTGCTCAGGTAACACTTAAGTCCTTGAAACGCTGCCTCACATTCATCGGTCCATACGAAAGCTTACTTTAGTGTTTTGAAAAAGGGCAAGCATTTGTCCATTGCCTTAGAGACGAACCTGTTGAGTGCTGTTATCCTTCTTGTGAACTTCTAGACTTCTTTGACAGTCTTGGGTGATGCCATATTGAGTATGGCTTGTACCTTCTTTGGGTTTGCTTCTATTCCTCTTTGGGACACCATGAATCCCAAGAACTTGCCTGAAGCTACACCAAAAACACACTTGCTAGGATTCAACTTCATCTGAGTATTGTCTGAGGGTGGCAAACGTCTCTTCCAGGTCGTCCAAGTAGGCAAGTTCTTATCTACTCTTGAAGAGCATGTCATCCACATATACCTTTATGTTCCTGCCAATCTACTTGCTGAACATTTTGTTCACTAACCTCTGGTAAGTTGCTCCTGCATTTTTAGTCCAAAGGGCATTACTTTATAGCAATAAAAACCTTAACTTGTGATGAAAGTAGTTTTCTCCTGATCCTCTTCAGCCATTTTTATCTGGTTGTATCCTAAGAAAGCATCCATGAACATCAGTAACTTATGTCTGGCTATAGAGTCCACTAGCTGTTCTATCCTTCGTAGAGGGAAACTATCTTTCGGGCAAGTTTTATTCAGGTCTGTGAAGTCCACACACATTCTTCATTTCCTATTTGCTTTCTTCACTAGGACGACGTTTGCAAGCTAGTTAGGATAGTAGACCTCCCAGATAAAGCCTGCTGACAACAGTTTGTTGACCTCATCTGTGATTGCTTGGTTCCGTTCGAGGGCGAAGACTCTTTGTCTTTGTTGGACGGGCTTTCTCTCCGAGTCCACATTCAACTTATACTGAATGACTTCTGGAGGTATACCTGGCATATCCTTCTGACTCCATGCGAAAACGTCCAAGTTTCCTTTAAGGAATTAGATGAGCCTTGTTCTCATCTCGGGACTTAGCATCATCCCTATTCTTATCATCTTGGTTGCATCTCCCTCGACCAGTTCTACTGTCTCTAGGGCTTCTACTTTATCTTCCTCCTTCTCCTCGATCATCCATGTATGGTTCTCCTTTGCAGCCAAGACAGCCTGGTAACACTCTCTAGCTAGGACTTGATCTCCTTTTACTTCGCCAACACCGTTCTCTGTTGGAAATTTTACCTTTAGGCAATAGGTTGATATGGCTGACTTCCATCGGTTGAGTGTGGGCCTCCCAATAATCACGTTGTAAGATGAGGGGCAGTCCACTACCAAAAAGTCTAACTGACGAGTCAACTACCTTAGGTAGGTCCCCACTGTAACTATCAGTGTCACTATACCCTTGGGATATACTCTGTCTCTACTAAAATTGACGAGGGGAAGTCAAATGGGTGCAATCTCCTTGGGTCGAGCTTCAGCTGCTGAAAAGCAAAAAGGTAGATGATGTTTATGGAGCTACCATTGTCCAAGAGGATCCTTTTGGTGTTGAACCCTTCTAGCATCTTCCTCATTAAAAGACATGTCCTGGTCCGTCCGTCTCTATTTATATGAAGGTGTTATGTGGACACTATTCACTGCCTATGACATGCTTTCCTAAGGGATTTGAATGATTCACCTATGAATAGCCCTCTACGATCATCTTTATCTCCTTGATTACATTCTGCGGTGGTTGGAACGTGTGGTCCTCGTCTCTAGGTGAAGACTCGCGCTGGTTCTTGTTTCCGTCTCTGATCTTGCTAAACTCCCCCTTCTTTACATAGTTCTGCAGTTTCCATTTCCATATCAACTCCTCTATCTGCTCTTTTAGGTCCTGGCAATCTTCTGTATAGTGGCCATGATCCTTGTGAAACCGGCAATACTTCTTTTTGTCACGCACATTCAGCAACGAATGTAATGGCCTCGGCCATTTGAGATAATGCTCGTCCTTAATCTGCATCAAAATTTTGTTAACAGGCATAACTAAAGGAGTGAATTTTACCGTTCTGGGAGTTTTCTTATCCTTCCATTTACCCACATTGCTGGTTCGACGATTTGGACGCTGTCTTTTTTGTCCTCTACGGTCGTCCTCCTTCCTTCCCCTATTTGCTGGCTTCTCTACATCCCTTATGGTGGGTAATGCATCTTCAGCATTCATGTACTTCAGTGCCTTTAGGAGCATCTCTACCATCGTCTAAGGAGGATTCTTCGTGAGCAAAGCCACGAGCTCTCTGGACTTCAGTCCCGCCTTGAAGGTCATCAACTAAACTTTGTCGTCAGCTTCATCTACCTTTAGGTTCTCCCAAGTGAAGCGTTTCACATACGACCTCAGGGTTTCTTTCTCCCCTCGTCTAATGGTGAGCAAATGGTCCACTGGCCTCTTAGGGTGTTGCCCTCCAATGAAGTGGCGCAAAAAGGCATTGCTCAACTACTCGAAGCTGTCGATGGACGATGTTGGTAGCTTGGTAAACTATTCCCTTGCAGCTCCTTTGAGAGTGGTGGGGAAGGAATGACACAATATTTCGTCAGGAGGCTGTTGAAGGCCTAAAGTTGTCTTGAAGGTGTTAAGGTGGTCTTAAGGGTATCTAAGTCCGTCAAATGGCTCAAGCTGAGGCAAGCAGAACTTCGACGGCACAGGGCATTCTAAAACTGCTGTGGTGAAGGGTGAATCTGTTGCTCTAACCATCCTATCTAGGTTTCAATCTGTTTTTTCCTTAATGGTGTTCCTTAACTCGTCCATCTTCTGTAAGGTTGAATTTAATCAACCATTTAATTGGCTTTATTCCGTGACCAATTTGCTTGTAATTTAGCACTTAGTAACCCTGTATTTAGGTGGAAAAATTATAAGGGTAGTGTGTGAGAAGATGTGAAGAAAAGCTCAAGAGTGTGCAAGAAAAACAAAGGTTCACGGCTAGGGCTCGCAGGTGGATCACGACTAGCAAGCCGCCAAAAGCTGGCACATGAGAGGCATACTGGGAAGCTGAAAGGTCGCGCCAGCTGTCACGCTACAGGACAAAAGTCCCAGGCTGGCCAGGCTGTTACGTCGCGACTTGAACTCGCGACTTGGACAAGCCGCGAAACCAAGTCGCCAACTTGCCCTATTTAGCAAAAACTGACGTTTTGCATTCCCTTCTCACCCTACTATATATACACCCTTATACCCATCATATTGATAGAGCTTCCAGAGAGAATTTTGTGAGAGAAAACCCTAGAGAAAAACAAGATTGCCTCATCCCCAATCTTCATCTAAAGAGACTCTACAAATTCCTCTACTATCTTCCTCTCCATTGTCATACCCTTGAGAGGTTATTTACCAAACCCTTATCTCACCACACCCACGTCTGTGAAAAGGTCCATTTGGTACTTAGGGAAGCAGTTTGGGAAGGAACCAATATACATTGGTTGATGCTATAGTCAAGTAGCGGAATCCGGGAAGCTAAAGAAGAAATAGGTTCGGCGTAACCTAGTTGGAGCAAGAAGCTTAGAGGGCTTAGGTACTTGGGTAGATCAGGCTTGGAGGGTCTTCTGTTGTTCATGTATCCCAACTATATTCTTTAGTGGATTTTATCACCGCTTGGAGGGCGGCGGAGAGGTTTTACGCCGAGGACTTCGTTTTCCTCTTCGATAACACATCGTGTGCTGTCCGTGTGTTTGCATCTCTCTTTCCTTTATCTTTACCTTATATTTACTACTGTGGATGTGTTTATATTTCGCTTAGATTGTTTTATCAATTCTGTTATAAGCTTGTTATCATATTCCGCACATTAATTGTTTGATATAAAGCTTGAATTAGTATTTTTGTATCTAGGGGTCTAAACGTTCAAGGGTGTTTCATACCCATATTGAACTTTCAATTGGTATCAGAGCAGGTACACTTGTTGTGGTTTTAATACCTAAGTGTGATCCTTGACCCCTAGTTCATATAGATAGGTCTCAATCTCTCACTGCTCCATCATTTTTTGATGGTAATAATTATGCTTTTTGGAAAGTCCGAATGAGAGCGTTTTTGTGTTCTATGGATGAGGCTGTATGGGATGCAGTTGATATAGGTTGGACAAAGCCAGTGGATGCCAAATCCACTTGGGACAAGGCAGGACTTGCGGCAGCTAATGCAAACAGTAAAGCATTGAATGCTATTTTCTGTGGTATCTCTCCAGAAGAATTTCACAGGATTTCACATATTACTGATGCTAAGGAAGCATGGGAGATTCTGGAGACGACTTATGAAGGAACCAAGAAGGCGAAAGACACCAAACTTCAGATGCTGACCACTCGCTTTGAGCAGCTAAAGATGGATGAGGATGAGTCCTTTGACTCTTTTTATAGTAAGCTAAACGAGGTGGTCGTCGGCAAATTTAATTTGGGGGAAAAGATAGAGGAGTCTAAAGTTGTAAGAAAGATCCTTCGGTCACTACCAGAAAGTTTTCGTGCTAAAGTTACAGCCATTGAAGAGAGCAAAGATCTTGACGAAATCAAGGTTCAAGAGCTGGTTGGTTCTCTACAGACATATGAGTTGTCTCTTCCTTCAGCGAAGAAGAGCAAATCCCTTACTCTTAAGACAATTGATGAGAGGATAGTGTCTCATGAATCTTCGGAAGAGAATACGGTAGATAAAGATGTGGCGTATCTTGTAAAGAACTTCCGAAAATTCCTAAAGCTCAAGAATGGTGGAAAACTTGGTGACAAAGGAAAATTCCAGAGTGCCGAAAAAGAGAAGAAAGACTTCTAAAGAAAAGATGGTAAAGATTCCTAATCCTCACAAGGAATTACATTTTTTGAATGTAATGGGCATGGGCATTTTAAAAAGGAATGTCCAAATTACTTGAAGTCGAAGGGAAAGGCCTATGCCACTACTTTAAGTGATTCGGACTCATCAAATTCTGATTCTGACGAGAGCTATGATGGAGAAGGAAATTTCTCCGCATTCATAACCATTGCTCATGTGGAATCCTTAGATGACTTGGATACACTTGTGAAGGAGCTTGGTGAACATTCTGATTTGGAGTCTATTGGAGTTGTTGAAGAATCGAAGGCTGAAGAGGATGAAGGTACATTGAGTATTCAAGAGAATTACACTTTACTCCTTGAGAAATCAGGTGAGTATGCAAGGGTTGCAAAGGTGGCTATAAAGAAGATGAAAATGGCTGAAGAGGACTACAAAAGTCTACTGGCTAGATATAAAGAGGCTAAATGTGAGATTGAGACACTAAATGGAGAGTTATCGAAAGCTTATACCAAAGTAAGATTCCTTGAGCAAGAGGTGGTGCAAGCGCAAGCCAAGATAGAAAGGGTCTCCTCTAGAAAGCTAGAAGATGTTATCTCGTCTCAAAAACATTTCTTAGATAAGTCCGGATTGGGGTATACCGGAGGAAGTAGCTCATCAGCCAAAGCTACCAAAGAAGTGAAATTTGTGAAGGCCATTGAGCCTACTATAGAAGAAACCATCCCTGAGAATGTTAAGGCTGAGAAGAAGAATGTGAGTAAGCAACGGATGGTGAATAAGCTCCGAAATCAATTTATGGGCAGACATGAAACCAGAGCAAGATCTCTCTCAAGACCACAACGGGGTCCTAGAACTGAGTATGTGTGTCACTATTGCGAACTGTGAGGGCATACTAGACCTAACTATCAAAAGCTGAGAGCAGACAACAATGCAAGCGCACCTCGGTCACGAGGAAGAAGGAATAACAAGAGGTCTTGGGGTGGTGAGAAACCAAGAAGTCAAAACAATGATCCAGGAATGACAGACGTGATGAAGATGATCGGTGCCTTCACCAACTGATTAGAAAGCTTCAACAGGAGGTTTGAAAGTCCTAACTCTCGTACCCGATCCGTCAAGGATATCACCCCAAACACACGTGACGTGTGGGTGACAAAGGGTACTCATGCATAAGCATTATAACATGTCCATACATCAATTCTTCCTATGCTTTGTGGATATGATTGGTTATTTGCGTTGTGTTTTATTTCTGGTTTGTTTGTGTTTAAAATTCTTTTACATTTTTCTTGTTTTTGATCATTCTTTTACTGCTTTCATGTCAAAAATCCAAAAACACATAAAAAGTTGAAAATCCTAAAAGTTTGATCACTTTGTTGAGTTTTGTCTCAAAGCATGTTTAGCCTTGTACCTTTGTACTAATGGCTTTGTGCATTTAACGAGCTTAGCTTGTCTCTCATGCACTCATATCATTGTGGAAGAAATTCTGAAATCTATGTGATTGTTGTAAATAGATCTTCAACCTTGTCATGAATGATTAGTGAATGGTTTTGTTGATCCTGAGACATGCATAGACTCATGCCTATATATCTTCCCACTTTTTATTTTTATGCTTTTAAAGAGCTCTCTAAATGTAAATCTCCAAATGAAAAGAGATATAGAGCTGCAAAAACCTGTCGCACATACAAGTATTTGACTAGGAAAAAGGGAAAGCGACCAAAATAAATTGTATGATGCTCATAAAGCCAAAGGCTAACTCAGTAATTGAAATATCAAAAATTTCAGGCATCTATCTTACAATGAGAGTTTCTTTGCTCAATAATGGCAAATGATATGTTGAATATGGAGCCAAATGAAAAGCTTCAAAGAATTGTTATCAAGTTCTTGTGGGAGGTCATATATGCATGCTTCTATAATTGAGATAGGTCACATTATCTAGTGCTAGTTGTGTATGCCTTGATTGAATTGATCATTGAAGCTTCACATTGGACTAAGGAATATCTCATTTTTGATATCCACACACAACACACAAGTCTATGTTCAATGAATGTCATATTCATTTGTGTGACTGTACTTGATTAAATGTGTTTTCACATGCTCAATCCTTGTTGGTCAAATACAAAAAGATTTTTGAATGTTTTGTTTTGTTTTTGGAAAGTACTTTGCTTTTACAAAAATGTAAATTTTTTTCAAAAACAGTGTTGCCCTGTTTTGGCAACTAAGTCACGGGTTGGCACAGTCGCAAGCCCCAGTCGCGAGCTCACTCAGAGATTTTTCGCGGCTTACTAGCGAGTCAATATTCTAGTCCCGAAAAAGACTTAGAAAATTTTTAAAATTTGAGTTTTGCTCTATTCGCGGCTCATTTTGGCGACTTGTTCGCGGGTGGAAAGTCCAATCGCGAGGGTTACTCAGAGATTTTCACAGCTCAGCTCGCGACTCCTTCGCGGCTAAACCTTCCAGTCGCGAAAAACACTTAGAAGATTTTTCTAGAATCTTACCTTCACAGTGTTTCGCGGCTTGTCCTGGCGACTTGGTTAAGTCGCGAAAAACGCGTGTTTTGCATTTTTGAAGATAGTTTTTAAAATTGCTTTTCAATTTTCCCTCGATTTTCAGTGACTATTCATTGTCTTCTTCACTCTCTCTCTCAAACCGTTCGTTTCTCACTGAAAAATCTTTCATCTCTACATCATTTCTGCATAAATCTTCAAGAAAAAGGTATGGGTTTTCTTGTTTTTCACTCCAATTTCATGATTTATGTAAAATATTCTTGAATCTATGTGTTTTACTGATTGGATTGTTATTTGGGTATTCCAAACATTTATGCTTAAAAATGCTGTTTTGATGGTTTGGTTTGTTCCCTCTTGGTTATGACTAGTTTCTTGAGTTTGCTCCATTATGGGTTTTCATGCTTTCACCTCTCATTCATGATCTGAAAATTGATATTTGAATGTTTATATCCATTGGGTATACGGTTTTTGGTATCTCTGTGATGTTTCCCTAAATGAAATTTGAGTTTGCCATGTGTATGACCTTATGTTTATGTGGTTCAATCTGTTCTGTGTGTGTATTACCACATCTTATGTGTGACTCTGCCTCTAGGGATTCTCTTGCACATTCCATGTTCATTTGGTCAAGTATCAGTGACATTTGCTTTCATATGTCTGTATGAAAGTTTCATCTTTACAGACTGAACTTGTTTGATCTATGATTAGTATGTGATGTCTTATTTCTTTGTTATCAACTATTCTTGGATTGTGTTTTGCCCAACACTCTGTTCTTCCTTATAACTACATGGTTACTAATTTGAGTATACTTCCACATATTATGTTGTGCCCTTGTTGTGAACTTTTCTGAGTGTTTACAGATGGCTTCCACATCCTCTAAGAAGAAGACTCCTGCTAAGAAGGCTGATAAAAGATTGAAAATGGACAACAACCTGTTTAGATCAGTCAAGCATTTTAAGAGATATAGAGATTCCTTCGTAAAAGGAACAATTATTCAGGAAAGATTTGTGGATTTAATGACTTGAAGGATACATTCATTCCAAAATGCTTTAAAGGAAGAGGCTGGGAGAAACTTCTGGGTGACTTACCTTTAGTGTATGAACCACTAATCAGAGAATTCTATGCAAATGTTGTGATAAAGGAGGAGGAGTTGAGTTGTTGGGTAAGGAGAAAGGATTTTACCTTAGATGCTCATGACATTGATAAGGTTTTAGGACTGGAGGGGTTAGAAGATTATGAATTCACTAACTACAAGGACAGAATGGTCTCTCTAGAAACTGTCCAGAAAAAGATTGGTGGGGTTTTAGAAAAGAGATGTCTCAACACTTCTGACTTTCCTAAAGACATGAGGTGTTTAACAACAATAATGATGTACAATTTGTACCCTATAAGGAAGATGACTACATTGACGAATGCCAGAGCTATCTTTCTTATGGATCTTAAGGAAAACACCTTTATTAACATTAGTTCCCACATTTTTGATACTATAATGGATGAAACTAAAACCACCTCGAGGCCCAAGCTGGTGTTTCCAAGTCTTCTCATGAAAATTTTCAAAGAAAAGGGTGTTATAATCCCACAAGATATCAGTCTCATGCCTCCTCTATCAGTCATCAACAGATTTACTCTCATACGGATACAGAGTCGTCTTCCAGGTGAAGAAGAAGAGGGTGTCCACGAAGAAGGTGATCCTATGGAGACTGAAGCAGAAGGTGCAAGACCAGTTTCCACACCTAGAGTAAGAGTCAAGAGGAGTAGACCTTCTACCTCATCACCTGTACCTCCTGATACCTTTCAGATCATCCTGGAGAGACTTGATACAATCCGCGATGTTCAGAATCAACAGACTGAGAGGATGACAGCAATGCAGGACTAGCTTGATGTACTCTCTACCAAGTTTGACAGCATTCATACTAGCCAGGATCACTGACCCTTTGGCCATTCCGGTCAAAAAGGGGGAGAATTTTTGGGGCAGCTCTTGAAGGGGAGTGCTCGTTTTGAGGGGGAGTTTAAATATGTTTTTTCTTTTAAGTTTGATACACTGGTTTTAGTCTGTTTTAAAACTCCCAACTTGTGAATCTTTGGTGTTTACTTATATAGTATGATGTTATTCAGTTTCAGCACTTTATGTTATGTTTTGTACCCATTGTTGCTTTTGTAAACTTTGAGGGTTGTTTCTTGTTCTTATGCACTTTTGTAGGCTTTTATGGTTTGTGCCATGTATTTGCAAAACTTTGCATATGCAACCTTTGTGCTTCGTGCTTTGGTACTTGTTAATGCCTTGCATTATCTTAAGTACAACACTCTTGTGCCCGTGTAGGATTGTTCCTAGATGCATATATGTTTGTATGCATTAGTTGAGTGTTGGACTTGCAAATGATACTCTTCAATTGAGTTTACCATTTTTGCATGTCCAGATGTTCATTCCTTGTGTGAATGAATATAGTAATCACTTTTGCTTAAGTGACTACTGGTGTTGATCTTGCCATGAATTATTGCTTTTATGCTTATGTTCATTTTTGCTTGATCATACTTATTTTGCTCCATATGCATATTAAGTTTTCTACATACAATGATATTGCTATGTTATTGTGTTTCAGGAGTTACTTATTCATATGTTCAAAAGCTTTACAAAATCTAGAGTTAGGTGTGAGTGAGTTTTTCAACTGTTCCCAACTCACGTTTAAGTCTAGAGTCTGTTGTAGGATTTTGTCACGGAATAGCCAAAGGGGGAGATTGTAAGGTTGAATTTAATCAACCATTTAATTGGCTTTATTCCGTGACCAATTTGCTTGTAATTTAGCACTTAGTAACCCTGTATTTAGGTGGAAAAATTGTAAGGGTAGTGTGTGAGAAGATGTGAAGAAAAGCTCAAGAGTGTGCAAGAAAAACAGAGGTTCGCGGCTAGGGCGGGTGGATCGCGACTGGCAAGCCACCAAAAGCTGGCACGTGAGAGGCACACTGGGAAGCTGAAGGGTCGCGCCAGCTGTCACGCTACAGGACAAAAGTCCCAGGCTGGCCAGGCCGTTACGTCGCGACTTGAACTCGCGACTTGGATAAGCCGAGAGACCAAGTCACCAACTTGCCCTGTTTAGCAAAAACTGACGTTTTGCATTCCCTTCTCACGCTACTATATATACACCCTTATACCCATCATATTGATAGAGCTTCCAGAGAGAATTTTGTGAGAGAAAATCCTAGAGAAAAATAAGATTACCTCATCCCCAATCTTCATCTAAAGGACTCTACAAATTCCTCTACTCTCTTCCTCTCTATTGTCATACCCTTGAGAGGTTATTTACCAAACCCTTATCTCACCACACCTACGTCTGTGAAAAGGTCCATTTGGTGCTTAGGGAAGCAATTTGGGAAGGAACCAATATACATTGGTTGATGCTATGGTCAAGTAGCAAAATCCGGGAAGCTAAAGAAGAAATAGGTTCGGCGTAACGTCGTTGGAGCAAGAAGCTTGGAGGGCTTAGGTACTTGGATAGATTAGGCTTGGAGGGTCTTCTGCTGTTCATGTATCCCAACTATATTCTTTAGTGGATTTTATCACCGCTTGGAGGGCGACGGAGAGGTTTTACACCGAGAACTTCGGTTTCCTCTTCGATAACACATCGTGTGTTGTCCGTGTGTTTGCATCTCTCTTTCCTTTATCTTTGTCTTATATTTACTGCTATGGATGTGTTTATATTTGGCTTAGATTGTTTTATCAATTCTGTTATAAGCTTGTTATCATATTCTGCACATTAATTGTTTGATATAAAACTTGAATTGGTATTTTTGTATCTGGGGGTCTAAACGTTCAAGGGTGTTTCATACTTATATTGAACTTTCATCTTTTTTCTCATCTCTCAGAGAAGATCCAAATTTTGCTCGTCTAGGGTAACCGGCCCTCGACGGTCAAGCCTAATAGTACATACCAATTTTAAGTATTAAGCAATTAACCGAGGCGACACCTTATGTTCTTTTTGTGCATGTGATACAAGAGCAGAAAATCTTATGATACGCACTAAGGTGGTCATAATTGGCTAGTGAATAGTGGTGAGATGATTATTTATGCCTTTCTCAAAATGATCAAGTCCGACAGTCAAATAACATGTGACTTCAAGATTAAGACAAAGTGATAAACACCATAAACATCTTTCCCACACAATATGCACTACAAAGTTTCAACTAGTAAAGTGCAATAAATAAGCTCATCAAAGCTAAACAAGGTACACAAGACATGTTATGTGTAAATAAATTGACCAACCTTGTTTTCAAAGACCAAGAAAAATGGTGACAAACACAATTTGCTTTCCTCTTTTTTTTTTTAAAGAGAAAACAAATAAATTCTAGAATGAAATGCATGAATGTTATGCAATGCAAATCCTAGAAACATATAAAAAAAAATTAAAAAAAAAAAAAAAAACCAAAGAACAATGATCACAAAAGAGAATAGCAATGAAGCACAAGGACCATGTCAGAAAGACTCAATTAGATCAAGTCTTTTGCATCCAAAACCTTTTAGATGCACCACGAGCATTGGAGTTCCTATTCACGTTCAAATGATTTCCAACTCCATAATTGGAATAAAGGTTTAAAGCCTTTACCAATTCACCAATGAGTGTCATAGGATCTTGTACTTGAGGCACAGACACTTTTAGTTTGTTTTCTCTCTTAGCAGCTTAAAACTTGTAACAGTTAGGACGGATGTGTCTAAACTTACCACAAAAATGACAAACTTAAGCAGGTTTACCATGCATCTTGTCCTTAGAAAGGGTAGACTCCTTAGGTTTAGACTCTCCCAGATCAACCCTAATCTTCCTAGGAGGTGAAACTTCTACAGATTTGACAACCTCACTCATAGGGGGTTTGACAGTTTCCCTCACAACCTTACTCACAGAAGGTTCAGAAGAAGATGAAGGAACAAAGTTCGTGGAATGAGGAGCAGACACAGAGATGCTTTCAACATAACCTAAACCAAGTTTGTCAGAAGGATACTTTTGAACATTCAGCATTTGATCAAGTTTAGAACTAGCAGATCTAGCAATAGATAAATCATGTTCGAAAGTTTTAAATTTATCAAGTAAGAGCATGTTCTCAGATTTCACATGGTTCAAAAGATCATTAACATCAAATAATTTAACAAACAAATTTTTCTTTTCAAGCTCAAGAGAATCAATTTTCTTCAGGCCAAGTTCAACATTCATAGCATCCTTTGCAGCAACTTTGCAAAGTTTATCCTCTTGAAGATCTGCATCCTTAGAGAGTTCCCCATCATAAGGGTTCTCTTCAATAGACACGCTTTCATTGACTACAGTTGTAGCAGTGAAAGCAATGAAGTTTTCATCCTCGTCACATCCAGACTTATCATCAAAAACTTCATTATCACTAAGGGTTACAGTCATAGTTTTACCCCTAGACCTCAAGTAAGTAGGACATTCAGATTTAACATGACCATACCCTTGACAACCAAAACACTGAGGACCCAAAGAATTGTTTGACGATTGACCTACTTTTTCTCTAGGTTTTTCAAAGTTATTAACCTTAGTGGGATCATTCTTCCTAAAGTTTCTAGGTTCAGCAATATTTATACCTCTTGCCTTTCTGTTGTTATTCTTAAAAAATTTTATAAAGTTCTTGACAAGGTACACAATCTCTGTAGCAGAGAGCCCATCATCAAATCCACCAACCTCAACATCATCAACTGACTTAAGAGCCATTGATTTGGATTTGTTAGCTTTGGGCAAGTTTAACTCATAGGATTGAAGAGATCCTATAAGCTCATCAACAGGGATGGAGTTCACATCCTTACTCTCAGTAATGGCAATCACTTTGAGCCTAAAGTTTTCAGTTAAAGATCTAAGAATCTTCCAAACAATTTTATGTTGATCATAGATTTCACCCAAATTAAAAAGCAGAATTAACAATATCATTCAACTTAGCATAGAATACATCAAAAGATTCGTCATCAGACATTCTAATGCTTTCAAATCTAGAAGTTAATTGTTGCAATTTATCAATCTTAACTGCCTTTGTGCCTTCATGCACAGTCTAGAGGATTTTCCAAGCAGTGTGAGCAACCTCAACATTTGAGATTCTCTTAAATTCCTCCATAGAAACAACATTAAAGATGGCATTCATAACTTTGCTATTGAAACCAGCTGCTTCTTTTTAAGAAGTTTGTCACTCACTCACAGGAGTAATGGGCTTCTCCCATCCATACTCAACGGAATTCCAGACCCTCTCATCAATAGATTTCAAAAATGCTTTCATCCTTACTTTCTAATAAGCATAGTTATTCCCATCAAAGTGAGAAGGAACAACGAGAGAGTGTCCATGTTCCATGACAACAGGGGTCAAGGATCAGCTCAGAGATCAAAAGATCTCAAACAAAAGAGTAACCTGCTCTGATACCACTTGAAAGATTTTAGACCCCTTAACCCAACTAGATTAGCCTAGTTAATTAGCCAAGTGATTAACTTAGTCAAATTATGCAAATCTAGGTTATCACAAACAAACAATCATATCAAGAATATAAAGCAGCGGAAAAGTAAATAACACAATGATATGATGAGCCAGGAAACTACACAGTAAAAACCTGTGGAGGATTTGACTTAGCTATCCTCAAGGTAAACCTGAATCCACTATGCGAAAGAATCGAAGTTCATACAAAAGGACTTACAAGCCCCCCGCTTGACTTCCTAATGCTACCCACCAGTAGAACTTACTAACACGACCACGTGCAAGCACCAAATCCACGAACTCCTTCTTTATTGGATTCTCCACAAGATACAAGCACCCCCACTTGTTATTCTTTAAACTCCAATGGCAACAACTCAGTTGATCATCAAGATGTTGAAATAATCTCTACCTTGAAAACCCTAAGTTTATGCGAAGGAAAGCTCCTCAATGATCTCAAAAGAGATTCACACAAACAGAAAAATATGAGCAACAATATAATTAGAGCAACTCTCAAAAACGTGGCTAGGGTTTTGCCTTTTATACCTAGGGTTAAAATAGAAAACCCAAAACGTTTAACGAGTTAGGGCTGAGTTGGAAAATTTTGCAGAAAAATATTCTGGCCGACTTTCGATCGATCGAGTCTAACTTTCGATCGATCGAGCCGAGCCGAAATGCACCAATGCATCTACAACCTCCCGATTCCAACTTTACATAAAATATATAACTTTAAGCAAGCCTAAACAAAACTAAACATATTGTTTTGATCATGGTTTGCCAACATTACACATTAGAGTTCTAAATACATTAAATCCTAAATCTTTCGAACCTAACATTCTTATATAATAAGAAAAATTATATGATATTCTAGGAGTATAATAATAATATATTTCCTCTTCTCACTTAAATATTAGGTCCAATTATAAATTTATTGAGTGAAACCCTACACAAGTGGGAGAAAGTACATTATTGTTGTCATTCTGAAGTATTGTATAACTATTCATGTGTTAGATCCAAAAAAATAAAATTTAAACTGTAAAATGAATTCTATTTATTTTATGTGATAGTCCTAAAAAATAAAATTTCAACGGTAAAATAAATTCTCTGTATTCTTAGTGAGATAGAAAAGATTTTGTTTTACTTTATTAATGACTTCATTTTAGTAATTTTATATCAATAATATTTTTATAATAATTTCACAACAAATTTTAAATAGTAAATTAATACTAGTTTTAATCTAGGCTCATAATTAATACTACTTTTTTACTCACTAATAATAGTTTACTCCGAAAAATTTGTTGTAAATATAATATTTCTTCAGTTGAATATAGAAATTGAGACATTTCTATTCAAACGTTTTACCAATCCGGCGGCCTAAAGGCATGTTAAAAAAGATAAGAGATTGATTTCAGTGGAGTGGTCAAACAAAATCACCTGCCTTTTGGTAAATATAATAAAATTTATGAATCATGTGCTGAGAGTAAGAGAGAGTAACCCCATTAATTAAAGGAAGTGATGCGTAAGATATTTCTAATGGAATCATTGTTATCTAGCACGCCAACTCGGTCCCACCGCTAAAAGATACCAACTTGCATTTAAAGCTCATAATTAGCATCAGGTATAAAACATATAAGCATCCATACCCAGAAGTTTAGTTTATTTTCCCACCAAAAAAAAGCCTTCTTTTCAGAACCTTAAACGACTGTTGGATTCAAACGTGCTTGGGCCCTTTTATTATTAAATCAAGATATATTAATGTTAGGAAAAGATTAGGAAAAGGTTACATGTGAACGGCACGAATCTCCACGCCTATAGAACAAATAAATAAAATAAATATAAATATACCATAATAATAATAATAATAATAAGAGAAGCATAACCATTTAAAATGCTTTCATGTCATCCAAGGCTCTTTAAAAAGCAAACTGAAAGGCAAAGTAGTGGATAATGTTATTATATAACTCTGGATAATTATTAACTATTAAGCATTTGTACGTCTTAACACTATTTTAGGTGTAATTAAGAATGGTCATCGTTATGTTTTCCAAGTAAAACATGGTATTCAATATAGCTAGCTAGATGTTGCTTTTGATAAAGGCAGTTCATCAGGATGCATGTTGAAAATCACGTTGATAAAGTTTTATCAAAATCATGCTAAACATTGGCCGCCCCGAACTATAAATATTGTTTTCGCTTGGCACACATGTAAGGCCAGTGCAAACTTGCTGGCTCACCCTTTCTTTTCTTTTTCTTTTTTAAATTAAAATTAAAATAAATGATAATTACAAGTGATGTTGGGTGCCCTTTTTATTTTTAAGTGATTGCAGCTTTGTGCTGAAATACCTTCGTCAAAGCTTTTCTTAACTTTTTAGAATAAAATAATGGTTTCGATTATAATAGATTGGCGGGAAAAAAAAATACTTGTAATCGATATATATATATATATATATAAACTATGTTTATATTATCTTAAATACTGAATAGGCATACCACCGCATTAATTTATTTGTGCAAGCTGGTACCTCACCAAACACTTTAGTTCCTGTGGCCTATTGGAGTAATATATCTAGTAACGAATAATGCACATGCATATTCAACATTACAGATGCTTAACCACTGAAGGTGAATAATAATCTGGTAACTTTCATGTACTTTAGTTTATCCAATCTTTCTTTGCTTAGATATTAAAAAATAAATAAAAATTAAAAAAAAAATTCATGGGTGCTGCTTAGTCTTAAAATCAAATAAATTATACTATCATTTAGTATAGACGCTGATGTCTTTTTTGACTAAATTATATATTCAGCCTGACGCTATTATAAATTATCTATCAATCTGTATGATCCAATAGAATACTTATAAAACAACACATTTTCACATTAAGAGCTTATAAAACTTCGTTTATATGGACAATGCACAAGAAGACAAAAAAAAAAGCTCACATTGAGTAGTAAGGAAATAAATATTGTGAATTATGAATACATGGACAATGACTTTGTCTTTACCGGGAGGGTTATTAATTAATTTCTTTAGCAAACCATATGAATTATGACAAAATGGACAATCCCTTAAATATAATATATATTTCTGTGGTAATGGAAAATAAGATGCCAAGCAAATAGCATTATTTTTTATTTCTTCGGTAGGCAATTAGTTTGTGATTATCGAAGGGGCATCAGAATATACCAATCTTTTGTAGTATCTTTTACTTGAGAAAAACCACAAAAAAAAAAAAAAAACCATTAAGACGTGCTGTTAGCTGCCTCAGTTAATTGCATCACTGAGCCAAACCTAGCAGGGAACCTAATTTTAAAGACATTTATTTATATGCCTAAGAAAGAGATAACAGATAAGCACTACAACAACACTGCCTTTTCTCCTATACTTTAAATTTTCAAATAAGGTCAACTGACTCTTTATGAGATGCCTTTAACTCGTGTTAAAAGGTAATCTACCTAATTTGTGAGATTTGATATATATGTATAATATAACCTCTTGGGAGCTACTAAGCTAATATAATGAACTTCTTTTTCATGCCTGCATGTTTCACATCGAAAAGGATTTGTATGGCACACAAGAATTTTATTAGCAATCAATGAACTCTGGCATTACCTTAAATAAAATCAATTTAATTTGCATGCACCAATATTTACCTTGACACCTTTCTAGGTTTCATCCAAATAAGAACTATAAGTCCACTTGCTTTCTAGATCGTAGATGCAGAAATTGTGGGGTCGACTCCAAAAATGATGATAACATTTTGGTATGAATGCGATGGGAAACAAAACTCAGGATGCAAGAGAAATATTTTAGACATTGAAAACATTTGATCAAGAAGGACAATCAATCAGGAGGATTGAAAACATTGTAGTGAGAATGTGAGATCGTGGCTTGCATGATTTTTATAGCATATCGTCTCCTTGTAGTACAGAAAATGAAGTACAATGAAAGCATGTACTTCATTGCTTATGTGACTATGAGATATTAATTGGTTAAATCAATATATATATATAATTGGTTTCCCTATTTGATTTTATTCAAAGTTTAGAAAAGAAATGTTGTCCACTTTAGCTCATTTAATCTATGGTAGAATTAATTATATAAATTTTACTATAATTTAGTAACACATGATAATATGGGTTTTTTTTTTAAAGCAATAATATGGTGATTTATGATGATATATGCATCTTACACTCCAAACATCATATACCGTGACAAAGCTAGAATTTCATTTCAAGAATATTAAAAATTAAAAGACAAAATTGAAAATAAAATTAATCCAAAAAATATTAATCGACGTTAATAAAAAGTTAATCATTTGTCATACAAAATTTAAATATAAATTGTAATGTATTTTTTCATACCTATTTTATTTTGTTATAATGCCCTGATGATATGTTATATTTTGAAATTTCAAGATAAATTAAACTACTATCTGTAATTTTGTAAAAAATTTAAATATAAATTGTAATGTATTTTTTCATACCTACTTTATTTTGTTCTAATGCCCTTGATGATATGTTATATTTTGAAGTTTTAAGATAAATTAAACTACTATCTGTAATTTTGTAAACAATATATAATTCAATAAACCAGAAAATTGTATTACAATGTAAATTAAAAATGAAAAATAAAAAGGAATGATTTACAAATTGAACAAATTCAAAAAAGAAAAACGAAAAAAGAAAAGAGAAATGGGGTGGATGGCTCCAAATATGACAACCACTATGGTATCATGTGATGTGAAACTAAACTCAAGAAGAAAGAGAGAGATTTTGGACATTGAAAGCACTTCAATAAATCAAGAGCTTTGAAAACATTGTAGGGAGGTCGTGGCTTGCATGATTTTTATAGTATATCGTCTGCTCTTGTCTTACAGAAAATGAATTACAAAAGCATGTACTGCATCGCTTCTATGCCTATGAAATATTAACCGGGCACCCCATTTTTTTTTTATTCAAAGTCAAGAAAAGTAATGTTATCACCTCAGCTCATTTCTTTTGGAGTAGAAGACAGAGTTTACAAAGGAACAAGAGACAGATACAATCCTTATCCGGGATTACTTATCAATACGGAGATAGAAGATCTAGTAATTCGTGATCCTTTATGGTTATCTGAAATGCTAGAAGCAGGGTTTATTAGCAAATTAATCATAACATCTGAAATTCAGATTAGTTTATTTCCTAAAGTCATCCAAGAAGTAGCCGCACATATTGGAGGACTTAATTTTATGAGGATCACTATCTGGAGCACCCTTCCAATCTGGGACAATAGCTATTATATGGAAGTTCGGCCAACACATATTCTGGTCCTTATCCATGATTGGGGTTGTATCCCTGAATACAACTAGTATACAAGAGATACTTATTTACCACTTGATGATCCGAATGCTCTGGCTCAAGAATGGTCTAATTTCATGAGTAATAAGATCTATGAGATACAGAGAGAATTAGACAGAGGCTTCCACTTATATAGCTACATTGACAGGATAGCTGTATATGGTCCAAGACCTTTGGCAAGGAGGCTATTTGGAAAAAGAAAGATTGTTAAGGATCCTAGATTAATGACGGCAAAGGATCGTGTCCCTATTTATCTTCCTATTTCATATTGCGTTCAATGTAGTAATATAGAGTAGTCCATGAGCATGAGCAGTATAAGGATAACTCTGATCTGCTAGATTGTGATAATTACATGGATACAAATTGGTAGACAGACAGATATGCTAAGCAAGACAGAACGCTAGGACAAAATGCTCAAGACAGATAACTAGATAGACAATGGCGACAAATCTCTATTCATCCACGACAAATCACTATTCACCAGCACAGATCCCTATTCACCAACATGTGTGAATAGCTTCCAGAAAGATCCAAGATAGTCCAGACAGTTACAGACAGATGAGTCACTATTGTTTATTTACATGCGTCTACTGTTTACTAGCATGCATGAAGATTACCTAGACAAGATCCAAAAAAATCAGACAGATATTCTTGACAGATCACTATTCACTTGCATTCAATAGAAAGTATCCTAACAAATTCTGATTCTCAGAATATATGGTTATAAAGTTCCTACCAACAGTTTAACTTGAGTTAACTTTACCTACTCAAGTTAATTTACCATGGTTCATTTCACCTATAAAAGAGATAGACTACTAAGACAGAAGACAAGTTTTTCAGATTCCAAGCCTTTCAGAATAGAAGCTTCTCAGATTCCAAGTTTTTCATATTCCAAGCTTTAGAGAAAGCCTTTGTAATAGCCTTCCCTCTCCCTCTCTCAGAAAGACCTTTGTACTCTATTCCCCTTTTGTAATCTTGTAACTCTTTAGACAGTTTTATTTTCAAAACTTGTAACAAAGAAAGAAGTTTGTTTTCAAGTATTATCAAAGACAGAAGTTTTTATTCAAGTAAGATTTTTACAAGTTTCTGTTTTCATATTCCATACTCCGTTTTAACTTATTTTGAATATATCTATTTTTCTATTTTCTTCTTTGTCATCTATTTTATCATTGTTTATGCTTCCATGTGACTACTGTGCTCTCTCCTGGGTAGTCATTGGTATCAGAGCCATGGATGGTAGATGTATGAGTTTTATTTCTTTGCAATTAAGAAGTTACTATGAACTTTTATTACTGCATAGCCACAACTTGCTCCTTGTTAGCGTTGGTCAGCCTCAAGACTCGTTGGCAAACCACAATTTCACGTTGGTCAACCTGTTTTTTGTTAGCCGACGGAAAGGCATGTATTTGGGTGGTCCCGCAATGGAGTTTCCCGAGGAGGTGGTCCCGATAGCAAGGAAACCGGTGGTTAGTAATAGTTCCACCAGTAATTATTAATTACTTAGAAATAAAATAAATATGTTTATCACTTCATCTTCTATTTGCTTGTTCACACTTAGGTTAGGCACACGCTAATTAGAAACATGGACTATGATGATATAGATTATGATGAAGGTTATAGCATGAGAGATATAGACAATAATTGGTTAAATGGTAATATGGATTATGAAACAGATTCTGATTCTAACAATGATACTGATGATTATAATTATAAGTATAATAATATAAATAATTGGAGTACATCAATGGGAGATAAAATCAATTGACAGAATGATAGACACAATAATAGTTTCTTAAATAGGATTAACAAAAAATTGGAATCTTTAGAAGCTATTGAAAGATCCACTACGGTAGAAAGAAAAAATGATAGAATGGATAGTTTTTTGGACCTTTATGAAAAAATTAAAATTTTTAAATTCAGAACAAGAAAGAAACTTTGAACCTCATCAAAGATCATCTTTAGTGACAGATAATTGGCATGATAGAAAAAATAGTAGCTTAGTAAGCACCGACAGATTCATAAATATTACATGTGGAAAAGATGACTTGAAGAAAGAATGCTTAAAAACAATTCTGACATAAAAGAAACAAAATAGATCTATAGAAACAATGCAATATAAAGAAGACAACAAGAAAGACTATAGTCACATAGTAAAAGTAAGAAGTTCTATAGAAAGACAAGAAAATAATAATAGGAAAGATGATGTAATAGAAATAACACAAAAGAAGAAGCTAGACATAATTGATGGAGACAAAAAAAAAGGAATAATACAGAAAGGCATAGTAAAAGAGATGTTAGAAAGAATAGAAAGACAACAAGGTAATAGTATTCTTACCAACTCAAAAGATGGAACTATATGTAAAGAAATAGATAGAAAAAGAGATAGGAACAGAAAGAAACATAATAAGGAAAGAGAAAGAAAATGATAGTCTAGTTAAAGAAAGGACAAATAATAGTCTTAGGAATAATGATACTTCCAAAAAGAGTAATGGTTTTAAAGACAAAATTGATGAAAGACTAAAATCAATTGAAAAAACTATGGACTATACTTCAGACAATAGTTTAGTAGAATTCACTAAAAAAATAGAAATTTTAAATTCACCAATAAATATAAAAGAAATGAAAAAGGACATAACAGTTATCAGATAATGAGAAACCTGACAGACATATTAGAAATATTATTTGTCATAAATGTAAAGAATATGGACATACTAAAAAACAATGTGACAAACATAATAAAATTGTTAAGCAAATCAGTAAATTAGAATTTGAGAAAGATGTAATAAATGAATTGATGGGAATGTTTAACATTAAACAGAAAGAGATAGACCAAGTAATGAAAAAGAAGAATTAAAATTAAAATCAACCAACCCACTGAAAGTCAATAAAAGAAAAAGAAAACAAAAAGACATAATAATGAAATTAATAGATAATCTACCTAATCATCTAAAAGACAAGAAAGAATATTTACTAAGTTTGAAAGTTTCTATAGACAAACCTATGGTTTGTATTAAGTGTAGGAAATATGGACACCATGTTATAGAATGTGAAAAGACTAAGAAATGAAAAGATAATAAAGAAAAGACAAAAAAGAAACAAGATGGTGTAGAGATAAAACCAGTAACTTTACAAGACATAATGACAGAAGCAAAAATAGTAAAACAAGAAATTAAAGAAGATAATTCCATAGACATAGATGGACAAAATATTGCAGAAATAATAAATTTAAAAGAATTTTCTAAAACCATGATAGACCAACCTTTATTAGAAAAAGATGGTAGCAATAGATAGAAATTCTTGAGTTTAATTGACAGAGTAATTTTTCAAAAATGGCATATAGAAATTATTTTAGTAATTAATAAAAAGTTTTCTTTGACAGAAATTACTTTAATAGACACAAGTGCTGACATGAATTGTATACAAGAAGGATTAATACCTTTAAAGTATTATGAAAAATCATCTGAAAGATTAACTCAGGCTAATGGAGAAAGCCTCATAATTAATTACAAAATACCTAATGTTCATATATGTAATGATGGAGTATGCTTTGAAACTATTTTTGTTTTAATTAAGACCTTTCTTCTAAAATTATTTTAGAAAATCCCTTTATGGCCTTACTCTACCCTTTCTTAACAACAGCTGAAGGAATTAAAACTAATGTGCTAGGAAAAGACATATTTTTTAAATTCATTTTACCACCTATCTCGAAAGAAATCTATTCATTAGATAATATTTCCATAATAAAAGAAATTGATAAAGAAAGAATTTACAGAAAAAATAGACATTTGTTATCCTTAAAGTCAAAAATAATATATGAAAGAATTGCTGATCAATTGACAGATCCTATATTAAATCATAAAATTGAAATATTTAGGCAACAGATTGAGACAGAAATTTTTTCTAATCTTCCTACTGCTTTTTGGCATAGGCGTCGACATATAGTACAATTACCTTATGAAAAAGAATTTAATGAAAGACAGATACCTACTAAGGCTAGACCTATACAAATGAATAATTAATTATTAGAACATTGTAAAAAAGATATTAAAGATCTTTTAAATAAGGGTTTAATCAGAAAAAGCAAGTCTCCTTGGAGCTATGCTGCTTTTTATGTTAACAAATAGGCAGAATTGGAACGAGGAGTTCCAAGATTAGTTATAAATTATAAACTTTTAAATAAAGCACTACAATGGATAGGATATTATATTCCCAATAAGAAAGATTTACGTGACAAACTTCATGAAGCAACCATATTTTCTAAATTTAATATGAAAAGTGGATTTTGGCAGATACAGATAGATGAGAAGGACAGATATAAAACTGCTTTTACAGTTCCTTTTGGTCATTATGAATGGAATGTTATGCCTTTTGGATTAAAAAATGCACCTAGTGAATTTCAAAATATAATGAATGATATATTTACACCTTTTACAGAGTTTTCAATTGTCTATATAGATGATGTCTTAGTATTTTCCAAATCAATTGATGACCATTGGAAACATTTAGAGATATTTTTTAATGTAATTAAACATTATGGATTAGTTGTATCAGCCACTAAAATAAATTTATTCAAAGATAAAATCCGATTTTTAGGACATAATATTTATAAGGGAACCTTAAGTCCTATTGACAGAGCCATTCAATTTGCAGATAAATTTCCAGATGAAATAAAAGATAAAAATCAGTTACAAAGATTTCTTTGCAATTAAGAAGTTACTAGGAATTTTATTACTACATAGCCACTACTTGCTCCTTATTAGCGTTGGTCAGCCTCAAGACTCGTTGGCAAACCATATTTTCGTGTTGGTCAGCCCGTTTTTTGTTAGCCGATGGACAAGTGTGTGTTTGGGTGGTCCCGCAATGGAATTTCCCGAGGAGGGGGTCTCGATAGCGAGGAAACCAGTGGTTAGTAATAGTTATGCCAATAATTTTTAATTGCTTAGAATTAAAATGCATATGTTTAATCGCTCATTATCTGTTGCTAGGTCACACTTAGGTCAGGCACACACTAATTTGAGCATGAAAAATGATAGAATAGTTAATTCTGAGGAATATAGCATGAAAGATATAGATATGAATTTGTTAGAATGGAATAAATGGAATATACCAACAGAAAGAATTGATAAAATCTACCGACAGACTTCATTCTCTAAATTATCTTTTTTGATAGACTACACTATAAAAACTGTTGAAATAACTTACAATTTATTCAATGAATATGAAACAATTCAATTACTTTCTACGGAATCTATCAACCGACATAGAGAAAAATATGTCTTTTTACATATTGGTTTGGTTCAGGTAGCTATAAAACCATTAACAAGAGAAGCTTTAAATACAAGTGTTTTACTTTGTTTAAGAGATGACAGACATTTAAGATTTAATGACTCACTTTTAGGAATGATGGAAAAAAGTTTGCATAATGGACTAGTATATTTTAATTGTTATCCTAATTTTGCTTTAATTTTATCTAACAGAAATATTATGGATGCTTTAACTTTGAATGTAAAAACAGATGGTTACTATATGAAAGAAGGCTTAGAACCTTTAGCTATTATTTATAGGATTTATTATAAACTTATGAAAACCACTCTTCACCCCCTGTTGTAGTGATTTTAATGAGATTCAATTTATGAATGAAAAAGTAGGGGGTGTCCCTCACCTTCAAAGCCAAATGGATAGCTTCTGCCAGATTGTGAATTTGTGTGGCTTCAAGGACTTAGGGTATTGTGGCCCTGATTATACATGGTGTAACATGCAAGAGGGGTGTAATAGAATTTTGCTTCGCTTGGACAGAGCCCTAGCTACCTCAGAATGGCTTGAGTACTTTAAGGATATGAGAGTGCATCATCTAGTTGATTCAACTTCTGATCATTGCATTCTCCTCACCACCAACTCTCCTTTCCCAGTTTGTAAATGGAAGCGTCGTTTCCATTTTGAGGCTATGTGGGTCAAGAGGGAAGATTGCAAAGAATTTATTCAAGAAGCTTGGAATTCTAGCACCTTTGTTGCTACTCCTAAGGAGGTTGCATCCAATCTCCAAAAATGTGAAGCTACTTTAACTAATTGGAATCAGAATGTGGTGGGCAATATTCAAAAGAAAATTCATGAGAAAAAAAGGGCTCTCAATTCTTTCACCATGGAAGATAGTGGCATTGGGGGGGGCTGAAATTAACCAGCTTAGAAGGGAAATTAATGATCTCTTAGACAGTGAAGAGACCATTTGGAAACAGTGCAGCAAGGTTCATTGGTATAGGGAAGGGGATTGAAACACTAAGTTTTTTCATGCCCGTGCTTCTGAAAGAAGGAAAAAGAACTCCATTTTGGGGATTTGGAATGATGATGGCATTTGGTGTGAGAGTAAGGAAAGCATTGTTGCAGCTGTAGTATCTTATTTTGAAAAGATTTATTCCACCTCCTCTCCAAGTGGAATTAGTGAGGTTGTTGATGCATTGCCTAGATGTGTCATTGAGGACATGAATGCTGAGCTTACTAAGGTCTTTACAAGAGATGAATTCATTAAAGCACTTCAGCAGCTTCACCCAACCAAAGCGCCGGGGCCCGATGGTATGTCTGCAATCTTTTTTCATAAATATTGGGATATTGTAGGGCAAAGCATCACAAGTATGGTTTTAAATGTTTAGAACTCAAATATACCTATAGCTGAAATAAATAAAACCAATATTACTCTCATCCCAAAGACCAACCAGCCCTCCAAAATGGCAGATTTTCGCCCAATCAGCCTCTATAACACCACATATAAGCTTGTATCAAAAGTCCTTGCTAATAGACTCAGACCAATCCTCCCAAGTATTATCACTAAAAATTAAAGTGCATTCATTCTGGATCATCTTATTTCGGATAATGTCTTAGTGGCCTTTGAATTCATACATTATTTGAATCACAAAGTTGATGGGAAGGATAATTACATGTCAATCAAATTAGATATGAGTAATGCTTTTGATAAATTTGAATGGAATTTTATCAAAGAAGTTATGGAGAAAATGGGTTTTGCTAAAAAATTGGTGGACCTTATAATGCTATGCATCTCTTCTGTGTCTTATTCAGTTATCATTAATGGTGAGGCTTGTGGAAATGTCATTCCCTCTAGAGGCATTAAGCAAGGGGAGCCCCTCTCCCCTTACCTTTTTCTTCTTTGTGTTGAAGGCTTTTCAGTACTTATTCATAAAGCTGTCTGTGATAATCAGATTAGTGGAATGTCCATTGGTAGAGGATGCCCAAAAATCACTCATCTCTTCTTTGCTGTCGACAGTTTCTTTTTTTGCAAAGCAAAGGAACAAGAGTGTCAGAAGCATGTCGACATCCTTAATAGTTATGAAGCAGCTTCAGGGCTAAAAATTAACACCGACAAGTCTTATGTTTTTTTCAGCCCAAACACTCCTAATGAGAGAAAGGAAAGCATTCTGAATATCCTTGGTCCAATGAAAGATTCCAGGCATAACAAATACCTGGGGCTGCCTACTATCATTGGAAAATCCAAGGCTCAAGTGTTTGCAGAACTAAAGGATCGAGTGGCAAAAAAATTTGCTGGTTGGAAGTGGAAGCTTCTCTCAATAGGTGGGAGGGAGATTCTTATCAAGGTGGTTGCCCAAGCAGTGCCCACGTATACAATGAGCTGCTTCCAACTCCCTAAAACTTTGTGCAAAGATTTAGAAAATATGATGAGGAACTTTTGGTGGGGGCAAAGAGACGATAAGAACAAAATTGCTTAGGTCAGCTGGAAGAAGATGTGTAAATCAAAGTTTCATGGAGGGATGGGTTTCAGAAACATCCAAGCTTTCAACCTTTCCATGTTGGCCAAGCAAGGTTGGAGAATCCTTTCCAACCCAAACTCTTTGATGACTAAGGTTTTTAAAGCTAAGTACTTTCCTTATGATGATTTTCTAAACTCTAAAAAAGGTGGCAGCCCCTCGTATGTTTGGCGGAGCATTCATAATAGCCTTGGTGTAATAAAAAAGGGAACAAAATGGAGAGTTGGTAATGGTCGAAGAATACATATTTGGGATGATAAATGGTTGCCAACGCCATCTTCTTTCAAGGTGATCTCTCCCCAATCAGATTTTGGTGAGTACCCAATGGTTTCCTCCCTTATTGACAATGACACTAGGTGGTGGAAAGCAAAAGCAGTCATGTCCATCTTCCTTCCTTTTGAAGCTAGCACAATTTTAAAAATCCCTCTCAATTATAATCTTCTTGAAGATAGCCTCATCTGGATTGGCAATAAAAGGGGGGTTTTTACAGTCAAAATTGCATATCATATTGCCTCAAGCCTAGTGGACTCAAATGAGGAGGGAGAATGCTCTTCTCATGATTCTAGAATTTGCCTTTGGAAGCGGATTTGGCATCAGAAAATCCCTCAAAAGCTCAAAATCTTTGCTTGGAGGTCTTGTGTAAATGGCCTTCTAACCATGCTCAACTTAAACCATAGAGGTATCCACTATTCAAGCTTTTGTCCTATTTGTGATAAGGCCTTGGAATCCACTGCCCATGCTCTTCTTTTATGTGATCACGCCAAGCTGACTTGGGCAAAGTGGCACAATTGCCCAGTTAAAGTAACTTCCCTGCCTAGGGATTTAGTGGATGTTGCCTTGGAGTTTATTGTAAAAGGATCCCCTCATGATTTGGAACTATTCTCTGTTGTGGCTTGGTCCATTTGGTGGAACCGCAACCAAGCTATACATGAGGATTCGGGTTCTTCTCCAAGTCAAGTTTGGGATATGGCAAACAAAATTTTAAATGAGTATAAAGATGCTTGCTCTCTCCCTGCCCTCTGTTCAGCCCCTTCTCTAATGGCTTGGCAAGCCCCTCCCTCCAGCTTTTTCAAAATCAATACTGATGGCACTGCTTCAAATGGCAACCCTTCTTGTATTGGTGTGGCTATTCAGGACTGTCGGGGTTGCCTTATTGCAGCTTTAAGCAAATTACTGCCATCATCATACTCTGCCGAGATCACAGAAGCTTTGGCACTGCAAGATGGTGTGTTGCTTGCCTTGGAGTTAGGGATCTCTCATGTCATTGTTGAATCTGATGCCCTTTCAATTATCCAAGCTATTAATGAAGATGTTTTAGGAGGTGAGTTGGGTCACATTGTGCAGAACATAAAAGACATCTCTTCTTCTTTTTCTTGGTGCTTTTTTTAGCACTTGAATAGGAGTGGCAATAGAACAGCCCATGAACTTGCAAGAGCAGCTAGAGATTCAGGTGTTACGCAAGTTTGGAAAGGTGTGTGTCCAAGCTTTGTGGAGCATATTATCATGAAGGATGGTTGTACGTAGCTATTGTTGTTTGTTCTCCCTGCTAATGTTCTGTTCTCTTTGTTGTTGCTCTTTTTCAGTTGCTGGTTTATATTGTATTTTCTCATAAAAAAAAAATAAAAAAAAAAAGATGCATAAAAGCACTCTCAAAAAACTCAAATCCCATAAATACACCCCTGCTCTCTCTCTCTCTCTCTCTCTCTCTCTCTCTCTCTCTCTCTCTCTCTCTCATAATTCACAAAACTATCTCTCTCTCTCTCTCTCTCTCTCTCTCTCTCTCTCTCTCTCTCTCTCTCTCATAATTCACAAAACTAGAAAGCGACTGCCTCTCTTGTTTCTCACACACACGTTACTAAAGCAAAAGGTTTGCTTTTATACATGTTTACATATGTTAGCTAGGGTTATTGTGTAACTGAGTTCGGTCAATATATCTCAGCGAAAAAAAAAAAAAAAAAGAGTTCAATCAATATTGTGGCTGACTTGGGATTGGCAATTCAAGTCACATCGGGCCCATGTCAACAAATCTCCTCCTTGGCATAAGCTATAAGCCATTGACTACTCTTTCTTGTTTCATCACCAATTACTGGAGAAAAAAATATTCTAATATCTCCAAATATTTGCCACAAAATACCAAATAAAGATCACCACAAATACAAAAACTTTATCGGCTTAAAAGGTTATGCTAAGGACACATCCCACTTGTGCGTCAACTTTTAATTGAATTTTAGCACTTTCACATGTATAAATCACATATACTTGAAGATGCTAAAATTCATTCAATAATTGACACATAAATTAAAGTGTAAATTTAGATGTGGGAAAAGGTGTGTCCCAATTAAGATTACTCCTATTCAAATGATCTGCTTGGAAAAAGAAAAGGAGCAAACGATATAAATTTTAAACTTAAAAGCAAATACCCATATGAGAAAAAGGAAGAAACAATAAAATCACTTATAAAAATAATAAAATAAAATATAAACAAAGAGAGAGAGAGAACTGAGTTTTTGAAAATTTCAAGATCAGAGCCCAACTTTGCAAAATGGTTTATCACGCTCAACGAACCTAGAATAGCGTCCAATAACATAACACTTGTCAGACTAAATTGAGATAGCCGCCCTCTGGATTGACCCTTGCTTCTTGTACCTTTGTCACTTAATCTAGAAGGGAAGCAAATGAGCGTATAAGAAACAAGGAAGTCAATACCGTACCGGAGGCTGTACCGATTTGGCCACCGGTACGATATATTTCGGGTACCGGTCAATACCGGTGTACCGTTTCGGATTTACTGCTATTTTATATATTTAATATACATATACACACAAAATCTCTATTTATCATAAAACATTACCTCCTGTTTATAATAAAACATTACTTCAATTGTTCATTGCAGACAAAGAAAAAAAAACACAATATAAAAAACAAAAAACTTAATTGTTCATTGCATACATATGTATATTATTTATATTTTTTTTTTTAGAAACATATTATTTACATGTTTATATTATATAAATTTAATTGTTTGAAAAAAGCCAATACAATATGTTATTCATCTTTATAGGTGAGTTTATACCTAAACCAAAACCCAATAGGCTTTAATTTATCGATCAAAAAAGAAAGAAAAGACAACCAAAAGACAAGACAAAAATTTCAATAAGAGATAGTAATGAGATATGAGATACTATTAGAAAAAACTATTCAATGGGCGGAAGTTGTTAGTACAAAAATATTATTGAGAATAATATTATAATATTAGAAAAGCTTGTGGGTGGTAACGGTAAACCCAAAAATAAAAATTTAAAAAGCTACCTGCTGTTGGAACTCACAAAAACTAAGGGAAAAAATAAAAGCCAACCTGTCATCACAACTTCCAATGTTTATCAAGTTTTTCTATGTTCACAAGTTACTGCTGGTATACTTCCCACTTCACATTTTCAGATCTCAAAACGCATGCTCTTTCTCTGTGTTCAAGACTTCAAGTTCAAGCTTTTGGTTCTAGCCTCTCTTTCTCTATCTATTACTCTAAGCTTTAAGCCCCATTTCGCAACGTCAACGAATCGATGGTGCCACCATTCACCTCCAATCAGCAATATTGTCCCAGTGTTAGGCCGAAAAAATCAATGGCATAAAGGGCAAAGAGCTGGAGAGAACCCATCTGTGAGGAGGAGAAAACCAGTGGATCAGATGGTGTTTTTGGGTCAAGTTCAGTACCGGCCGGTATCCATTAACCGGCCGGAATCCGATATTTACCCCGGTAAGGCCGAAACGATCCCGGTATGACCGGTATTTAATCCGGAACGAAATCACTACGTTTCTGTACCGGCCGACCTACCAGAAAGAAAAATACCGGCGGTACCGGCCGGTACGGTACGAAATCGTCTTCCTTGATAAGAAATGCACATTACCTATGAGATGTCCATATATTGAGGATGTTATTATTCACATATTTAGAAGGACAAAATTTGGCTCCAACCAGTGATAAGAAAATGATATTAATTTTTGTCATGTGCGATACACATGGCTCACTTAACACATCCAACCAAATAAGTCATATACATTACACATGATGAGATGCATGTCATCTTCCTATTAGTGATTGGAGTCAAATTTTTTCCTATTTAGAATATGGGATAATTACAATTTACCCACCTGTGGTTTGACCCGATTTCTATGTGCCTACCCGTGGTTTCAACTTTGACACTTTGCCCACCTGTGGTTCTCACCGTGAGTGTGCCGTAACCCACCTCTCCACTTTCCGTTACTCTAACACAGAATAAGTAAAAAACAAACCCAAAACGGATCAAAAACTCTCACTCAAATCTTGAATATGAAGAACATGAAAAACATACCCAAATTTTGAAACTTGAGTTGGTTCACTAAACCCAGAACACGAAGATTAACCAAAAACTAAACTCAGATTTTTCTGTTTTTCATGTTCAAACTAATTGTACCCAAACTAAACCCACAATCATGTTCCGGGTTTAGTGAGTCTGAAGCAAAGTAGAAGAACATACCCAAAAACTAAACCCAGAAATCTTGAAGATTATACATAAATTAAATTACAAATCCCAAAAATCTAAAATCACAAAGAAAAAAAAAACAAAATAAAAAATGAAACTGACCTTCAGGCTGATCTTTTTTTTTCTTTGTGATTTTAGATTTCTAAAATTTGTAATTTAATTTTTGGTTAATCTTCAAGATTTCTGGGTTTAGTTTTTTGGGTATGTTCTTCTACTTTTCTTCAGACTCACTAAACCCAAAACATGATTGTGGGTTTAGTTTGGGTACAATTAGTTTGAATATGAAAATCAGAAAAATCTGGGTTTAGTTTTTGGTTAATCTTCGTGTTCTGGATTTAGTGAGCCAACTCAAGTTTCAAAATTTGGGTATATTCTTAATGTTCTTCATGTTCAAGATTTGAGTGAGAGTTTTTGATCCGTTTTAGGTTTGTTTTTTACTTATTCTGTGTTAGAGTAACGGAAAATGGAGAGGTGGGTTACGACACACTCACGGTGAGAACCACAGGTGGGCAAAGTGTCAAAGTTGAAACCACGGGTAGGCACATAGAAATCGGGTCAAACCACAGGTGGGTAAAGTGTAATTATCCCTTAGAATATTATGCACAATAAGGCTAGCCTTTTTACAAATTTGTATATAAAATTTCAATTTATCTTTGATGTGTCAATAATATATGAATATAAATATTGACATTCAAAGAATATTGTCCAAGATCAAGAATCAAGATTAATAGGTTCTAATATTACATTACAATGTCGGTTCTAGTTAGCTCAATCGGTAAAGTCTCTTATTGTCAAATAAGAGATTTTTAGTTCAAATTCCTATATAAAAAATCAATTGGTATCTATGAAAGACTGCGCCTCCGGCCCAACCTTTTGAAATTAAAAGGTTTAGCATAACCCGCACAGAGTGGTGGAGTTGTGCTAATGCCTCTCAAGAGTAGAGGTTCCATTGATGTTATATAGTCTCCTAGGTCAAAAGTCTTACAATGAAATCGTCATTTATTTTATTTTAAAAAAAAATATTGAAAAGATACATCTTTATTGATGAATTAAAATTGTACATCTTTTTTATAATAACAAAAAATTACATTGTTTTGGCCCTAGAATCTATCTAAAACAAAAGTACAACACTTTGATTGCTAGAATCTAGAAAGAAAAAATTATAAGGAAAAACATAATTTACTAACACTTGATCTAAGTTCGGAGATTAGGTTACAAGATTGAGAATGTGCTAGGTACCCAACCTATCCGGTGAAACCGGTTTTCAAAACTTTAATTGGTGGCCAATGATCATATCACATTATTCAAACCGTTTATATCATCTAAGAACAAGTGATTAAAAAGTAAAACATTCAAGAGCATGATGAAACCCTATTCTAGGCACGCAAATAATTGAAATTGAAAGACATGTTAAATATGTGTGGAATGTGGAATAAACCCTAGTCCAGAGCATGTGAACATGTTATTGAGTTCTTAGACCTATAATTAAATTAGAGACTAAGATTAATTCATAGATCCAAATAGATTTTGAAAAAAAATTTAAATTTGAAAAGGACCTTGGGATTTACAAAGAGATTTAATTTTGAAAAGAAGTTTTGATTTTGAAACATATTTCATTCTTGAAAACAAATTTGAGAATTTTAGATCAAAAAATGATATTCTTGAAACTATAACAGAAAATTGATTTTATCATTGGTGCAAAAAAATATTTTGATGTAGAAAAATATTTAACGCAAAAAGTTAATTTAAAACGGTGCAAATTTTTAATGGAGATAACAATGCAAAATTTTATGTTGGAAACAGTGCATATTTTTATGTAGAAAATAATACAGAATTTAATATAGAAAACAATGCTGAAATTTATGTAGAAAAAACGTAGAATTTCATGTAAAAAACAGTGCAAAAAAAAAAAAATAGTGTTTTGAAAAACAAAGTAAAGATCTTAACAAATTAGATCTATGAACCAAACTTTGATCAACGAAATAAGCATATATCTAATATACTTGCATGCAAGAACATGTGATTGTAGTTTTTTAAATCAAAAACATGGAAACACATTTATTACTTGGAAAACCATATTTTAAACATGTGAACATAATATTTGAATTAAAAAACCCTAGAAACATAAACTATGAAAAATTAAGCAAAACTTACATCTAGCATGCTAAACAAATAAGAACTAACTAAGAACATGAAAATAAAGCATGCTTGAATCTAAAAGCTAGGGCATAATTAAAAAGAAGAGGTTTAGAAACCTTACCTGCATGCATCAGCACTCTAAAGCACTCCAAACAAGAAAGCTTTTCTAGAGGGGGATTCATAAATATGAAGTTGGTAGCCTGAGATCAAAAGGTGGAAGCTATCCCTTCTGTTGAATTGAGACCAGGGGATCCAAGACACTAAAAACACCTTCCTACTATTAACTCTAGAGAGAATGGATAGAGGGAGAGGGGGAGAAATCTTAGTTTACTAAAACGTTCCAAGGATTTTTAGGGTGCTTTGAACTATTGATGGAGGGGGGATATTTATACTAGATGTTGGAAAGTTAGGGATGATCTCTAGAGTCTAGATAATGTGCGACTCAAGAAAATAGGGCTTTTTTTAGTGAAAAATGTAGGGGGCAAAGTCAACTTAAGTGGGGAGCAAGCCAGGACAAAAAAGGAAGAGATTTTTAAGGATCTAGTCTAAGTGCAGATTGGCACTTGGTCTAGATCCTCTTTGGATCTTTCTATTTTTGGTTGTGTCTGTTTCCATTTTAGTTGTGATTTGATTCCTTCTTAATTTCAAGTCTATTTTCTAGCTTTCTTAATCTACAAGCTTAGTAAATTAATTTCAAACGTGCCCAATTAATTAATTAATCAACTTTAATCAATTTTGTAAGTAATCAATAAATGTTTTGTCTCTGGATTAAATTGGGTACATGTAATACCATAAACCCTATCCTCAGCCAATAGTGTTATGACACATCATTTAATTTAAATTGAACTAAAATTAGACCAATTAGAATTAAGAGTTTACAATCACATGTGATCGGAACTTAATTCATGCAAGTGCATGTTACTGTTAAAACTTGTCTTCTTGATGTCTTTTAATTCAATTGTCCAATTAAGACCCTTGAACTAATTCTCTCCCCAGTAGGAGTTCTCTCTTCTCGGCTAACCTCTATCGAGCTCTTTCTCCCTGATCTCCTTACAGGGATCTCTCTCAGGCTTTTGCCTAAATCCTCTCCCTCGGCATTGATATGGACCATTCAGTTGTAGAGGGCCTTCTCAACCTCTGCCTCACCAAAGAGGAAGAGGGGGAAATAACCATCACAACTAAGAGCAGAGCAGATCTGCTTGAAGAGTGTACGCTGAGCCTCTTTGGTCGATTACTCACTGATAGACATCAGAATCTGAGAGCACTAAAAAGCACACTGAAATCAGCTTGGAAAATGGGTTCTGATCTGCAGATTGCGGAGGTTGGAAATAATGTTTTACAGTTTAAGTTCAGTTCGGAGTACCAGCTGCAATGGGTCGAACGAAATGGGCCTTGGAACTTCGACAACAATCTATTATTGCTGTGCAGATGGAGGAAAGGTTTGTCAGCTTCGAATATCACTTTCACTCACTCCCCCTTTTGGGTTTAAATCTGGGATTTACCCTTCGAGCACATGTCATGGAAGTGGGTAGAGAACTAGGCAACAGCTTGGGAAATTTTATTGAATCAGATCGAAGAACAGAGCAGTCAAACCAAGCAAAATTTATGAGGATTAGAGTGAATCTTCAACTAGATAAACCACTGAGAAGGAGGGGAAAAGTAGCAAATGTTGATGGAGAAAAATTTTGGGTCAGTTTCAAATATGAGAGGCTACCCACTTTTTGCTATCTCTGTGGTCGTTTGGGGCATGATGACAAGTATTGCCAGGAGTGCACTGACCACCAAAACACTCCTCGGCAATATGGTGAATGGCTCAGAGCATATGGAAACACAAGGGCTATGGGAGATAGATCTAAGTCCACTAGTAGCGATGGTGGCAGAGAAGGTGGGTAAGATGAACGAAGAGATACTCACACTCACAATGTAGAAAGAAATTCCTCTGCCTCTGTGATGAATGATGGGTGTGGCAGCAATGATGGACCCGAAAAAAATGGAGAAAAGAATAGGAATGAATCGAAGAAGCTTAGCGCCGCTGGATCGGAGAAGAAGTGCGAAAAAACCCTAAAATGATGCGATCAACTCACACGTATGAGTAAGCATGCTTCGAAAATGGCAATGGCATATGCTGAGACTTGCGCTCCTGCCACAGTGCTCCCACGTGACTCAGGTTCTACAGAGCAAGCAACTGATGCTCTATCACTAGTGGGCCTGAAAGCCCAAGATGAAAAGGAGCTTATGGATGTCTCTAGCCCTCTTAAGCCCACTTCTTTGCTAATAAACGCAGGAAGGGAAGAACCAGAAATCAAAACAGAAAGCACAAGCCCATTACCCGGAAAAAAACCAAAGGCAAAAGTCTAAATAAAAAAAATGGCCAGAGAGAAAGGGAATGCTAAAGGCCCAGCCTCTAAAACTTAGTTCCCATCAGTGGGTTCTAAACGGGCAGGAAAACTTATTTTTGAGGAAGAGGAGGAGGATCTCAGAATAAAGAAAAGATGCACTGAATCAGGTATTTCCCAACCATTTCTTAATGAGAGATCGGCGGTGGCTGCTGTGCAGCACCGCCGGGAGCAATGAATCCCCTTAGCTGGAACTGCCGGGGGCTTGGGAACCCTCGGTCAGTTAAAGAGCTGCACAACATGGTGCAACGTTGGAAGCCCAAGATTGTCTTCCTCATGGAGACAAAATCGAAAGTTAAGCGTATGGAGAAAATAAAAAATAGAATCGGTTTTGCAAATGGACTCATTGTTCCTTGCCAGGGCCGAAGTGGTGGTGTTGCTTTACTCTGGACATGTGAAATTAATCTGGAAATTAAAAGCTTCTTAGCGAACCACATTGATGCCATTGTTGGGGAGGCTGATAACAACTCCATTTGGAGGATCACTGGCTTTTATGGCCATCCGGAGACATACCGAAGGTATGAATCTTGGCACCTTCTCGCTTTCTTACATAGTCAATTTCAACTCCCATGGCTATGCCTGGGAGACTTTAATGAGATTTTGTCAATGAATGAAAAGGCAGGAGGTTCTGTTCGTTCACAGCAGCAAATGGATGGATTTAGAAATGTTGTGGATTTTTGTGGTTTCTTAGACTTAGGCTATTATGGCACCGATTTTACTTGGTGCAACATGCAAGAGGGCGAAAATAGAATCCAGCTGAGACTTGACAGAGCTTTTGCCACTCCTGAGTGGTCCGAGAAATTTGATGGTATGAGAGTCTATCATCTTGTGGACTCCACCTCTGATCACTGTGCATTGCGTCTCACTGCCTCTCCACCTCAGCAATCATATCATGTCAAACGGTTCCATTTCGAAGCTCTATGGACAAAAAATGAGGATTGCAGAGAAGTCATTGAATCTTCCTGGGGGATGGGGATTGATTTGAGCACACTAGAAGGCATTATGGAGAATTTAAAACTCTGTGCCTCAGAATTATCCAGCTGGAGCTCCTCTGTGTATGGCCACATTCCTAAGAAAATTCAGTCAAAACGAAATGCACTGAGCACCCTCATGCAACATGATAAAAATGGAGAGCTGGGTTCTGAAATTAGAATTTTACGAAGGGAGCTAAATGAGCTTCTGGATGAGGAGAAGCTGTATTGGGGTCAAAGAGCTAAAGCACATTGGCTCAAAGAAGGTGACAGAAACACACATTTTTTCCATGCACATGCCTCGGAAAGGCGAAAGCAAAACATAATCTTGGGGATTTGGGATGAACACGGCAAATGATGTGAGGAGAAGGATAGTATGGCTCAAGCCGCTGTTGCTTACTTTGAAAAAATTTACACTACAACCTGCCCCACTCGGGTTGAAGATGTTGTGGCGGCCATTCCCACCAAGGTGTCCAAGGATATGAATGAAAGCTTAACTCGTGTCTTCACCAGAGAAGAAGTAGCCACTGCCCTCAAGCAAATGCACCCAACCAAAGCACTTGGACCTGACGATATGTCCGCTATTTTTTTATCAAAAATATTGGAATATTGTGGGAAATAGCATAACTAACATGGTGCTAAATGTTCTCAACAACAATCTGCCTATAACCGAAATCAACAAAACCAACATCTCCCTAATCCCAAAAAAGAACAACCCCACTAAAATGACTGAATCCCGGCCTATAAGCTTATGCAACGTAATATACGAGCTCATTTCCAAAACCCTTGCCAATAGACTTAAAGCCCACCTCCCCCTCATTATCTCAGAGAACCAAAGTGCATTCACCTCGGACCGCCTTATCATAGACAATGTTTTGGTGGCCTTTGAACTTATGCACTTCCTAAATCACAAAACGAATGGTAAGGAGGGCTTTATGGCAGCCAAACTCGATATGAGCAAGGCTTTCGATAGGGTTGAATGGTGTTTCATTAAAAGAGTCATGGAAAAATTGGGTTTCTGCTCTAGATGGGTGAATCTCATAATGCAATGCATCACTTCAGTCTCCTATTTAGTCCTCATTAATGGGGCTGCCATTGGAAATATCACTCCATCTAGAGGTCTTTGACAAGGAGACCCCCTCTCTCCTAGTCTCTTCCTCCTTTGTGCGGAGGGCCTCTCGGCCATTATTCATGAGGCAATTAGGAACCATCTTCTCATAGGCATCTTCATTTGCAGAAGTAGTCCAAGTGTCACCCATCTTTTCTTTGCTGATGACAGCATTCTCTTCTGTAAGGCAAAGCCTGAAGAGTGTCAAGAACTCAAACAAATTCTTCAGAAGTATAAGGACGCCTCTGGCCAGAAAATAAACACTGATAAATCCTCGATATTCTTTAGCCCAAACACTGACCAGAATACAAAGGAGGCAATCTTTTCCATTTTGGGGCCGATGAATGACTCAAGACACTCCAAGTACCTAGGGCTTCCATCCTTCATTGGGAGATCAAAAAAGCAGGTCTTCTCTACTCTTAAAGAGAGGGTGGGTCAAAAACTTGCGGGTTGGAAGGGCAAGCTTTTATCTATGGGGGGCAAGGAAATTCTTATTAAGGCAGTTGCCCAAGTAATTCCCGCCTACACCATGAGCTGTTTTCAGCTCCCACAAGGCCTATGTGAAGATTTTGAGAGTATGATGAGAAGTTTTTGGTGGGACCAAAAGCATCAAGAAGCAAAGATGGCTTGGGTTGGATGGAAACAAATGTGCTTCCTAAAGTCAAAGGGGGGCTTGGGCTTCCGGAACATGCAAGCCTTTAATCTTGCTATGTTGGCAAAGCAAGCATGGAGAATAATCACAAATCCCAACTCCCTCCTTGCCCGTGTCCTCAAGGCAAGATATTTCCCTATCGGTGACATCCTTAATGCAACGCTTGGCTCCTCCCCATCCTGCTCTTGGAGGAGCATATTCAATAGCCTTGGGGTTATTAGAAAGGGTACCCGGTGGCGTGTGGGCAATGGAAAACAAATTCACATATGGGATGACAAATGGCTTCCTACCCAATCCACACACAAAGTTATCTCCCCTCCCATTAACCTCCCAATCTACCCAATGGTATCCTCTCTCATTGATCCGGACACAAAATGGTGGAGAGCAAATTTGATTAGAGCCGCCTTTCTCCCCTTTGAAGCTGATGCAATTCTAAAAATACCTCTCAGCCATAGTCTGCCTGATGACAAACTAATTTGGATGGGTAACAACCGGGGCGAGTTCACTGTAAAAAGTGCGTATCATTTTGCTCACTGCTTGGTAGAAGCAAAGGAAGAAGTGGAAAGCTCCGAGGGGGGGGGGGGGACCCTTTCAAGCCTTTGTGGAAGAACTTGTGGCGCCTCAATCTTCCTGCCAAAATTAAAATTTTTGCTTGGAGGGCTTGTGTCAACGGGCTGCCAACTATGGAAAAGGTTTGTACCTGTGGCATCTCTACCAGTTATGAATATCCTATTTATGGTAAAGAACTAGAATCTACCCATCATGCTTTGCTCCATTGTGAATTTGCTAATCTGGTTTGGAGTTACTGGTCGGATATGCCACAAATGATCCATTGCAACAAATGGACATTCAATGATTCAGCCATGTACATCCTTGCCCACAAGCCTCCCCATGATTTAGAGCTGTTCCTCACGGTTGCATGGACTATTTGGTTCAATAGAAATAAAGTCATCCATGATAAAAAGTACTCTTCTCCCTCCTAGGTATGGCAGATGGCTAAAAACTCATTTGAGGAATTCAATGATGCGGCAACTTTAGACTTATTCCACCCTAGAACCTCTCACACTCACTGCTGGTCTCCTCCTCCACCGGGAGTCTTCAAAATCAATGTTGATGGGTCTTCATCTGATATTGAGGAGTCCTCCAGCATTGGTGTCATTATTAGGGACTGCAAAGGCCAAATAGTTGCTGCCTTTTGCAAGCCCCTTCAGTCCCATTACACGGCTGAATTGGTGGAAGTGTTTGCATTGGAGCAAGGTATTCGGCTAGCTCAGGAGTCACAACTCTCTCGGGTCATATTTGAAAGTGATGCTCTCACAGTGATCAATGCCGTCAATGACTCAGCCTTTGGAGCTCCTCACGGACACATCATCCAGGACATCTCTCATGCTCAAACATCTTTTAGTTTCTGCTCCTTCAGGCACCTTAATCGGGATTTTAACTTAGCAGCCCATGAGCTTGCACAATTTGCTCGTAGGAATAGATCTGTCCACTTGTGGAAAGGGGTTACCCCTTCTTTTTTAGTTCCATTTGTACAAGCTGATATGCTGCACTAACCTGCTCTGCAGATTGCTCTATTGTACTTCTTTGTTAATTGCAATGCAATTTTATATCCCCCTTCAAAAAAAAAAAAAAAAAGACCCTTGAACTATTATTCTTTTTTTTTTTTTGAGGAATACTTGAACTATTATTTTGATCTTTATAACTTCAAGATTTATTTTCATGAAGAATTTGGAGATCAAATGGCAAAAATTACAATTTTGCCCTTGTGACATGATATGGTGATGATATACAATGCAATACAAGTTAAATGCAATGAAATATCATATATTATATAATAATAAAAAATGTCAACAACATTTTTTCAATAAATTCTAAGTTTGAGGTTATTACTGATTGTTATTATTGGGGAAAAAAAGTAATTTTAGTGGTATGTTCAAATTTGAATCAATAACAATTAACTACCTATGATTTATTGTGAAAATATTGTGGACGTCACATTTTTTTGCATGTTATGGTTACACAAAGTGAATGTCCTTTTTATTTTTTCATTATTAAAATTTTTCAGTTTTTTTTCTTCATTTGATCATTCCAAGGATATCAAATTAATTAAAATATTTTTTCTTTACTCCCAAATTTTCAAAATGTATAAAACAATTACACTCAATAAAATTCTATTACAATAAGAGTTTTTAAATTTTAAAATAGGTTTCTCTGTTTCTTTTATATTATTTTAATGATTTATGTTCTTTCATTATTACTATTTATTAAATTATTAAATTTTATTTACATTATTAAAAATATTTATTTAACTTATATATGTAATTCTTAATTTAACCATGCCTTACATGAATTTCTTTTTCCGTTTTCAAATTTCAAAAAGTTTGTTTTCTATTCCTAGTTATTAAGGTAAGGTTTGGATAGCACTTCTTTCTACTTAAAGTTAAGTTGCGTTTTCTGTTTTTTTTTTTTTTTTTTGTGTTTGGATAGCACTTCTTTCTACATAAAGTTAAGTTGCGTTTTCTGTTTTTTTTTTTTTTTTTTGGCCGGCTTTTTTGACTTTGGGGACAAAATTTACTGTGCGTGCACTGTTTATGCACTGTTCATGCACTGTTTACGCAATATTTAATATTAAAAGTGGGTCCCACGATACTATTCACACATTTAAAAATTATTTTGCTACAGTGTTTTCAGCAACAATCAGTTTTTATCAACTTTCAGCAACAATAAGTGCTATCCAAATAGACCCTAAAAAGTATTATATTTTTGTGCTTAAACTTAAAAAGAGTTTTTTTCATCACAATAACTAAAGAAACATACCTTTTTTTTTTTATTAGAAAAGAAACATATACCTATTTTCCTATTAAAATATTTTTTTTCATCTTTAAATTCTTAATTTTTAATTTTTTTAAAAATTTTATTTTGGAGTTTGGAGTTTGGATCTCAAATTATTGAAAAAATAATAAATAAAAGTCTTTAAAAAGTCAATATATTTATGTTAAAAAAAAAAATCAAACGACATCAATATATTTTTTATGTTTGAAAAAACAAACAGACCGGATTTGTGTGTAGACACTAGATAGGAAAAATGATGGCGGAGGATCTGGGTGTGGAAGCGAAGGAGTCGGCGGTGCGCGAGGTCGCGAAGCTATTGCCGCTGCCGGAGCTTCTTCAGTCCATCGCATCCATCAAAGCCGATTACATTACTCGCCAGCAGGTCCCATTTCCATTCCTCTATCTATCTAGCTATCGCGTTACAATTTTGTTAATTTTACGGTTTCCTAGTTTATTGTTTGTTCATAAATTGAAGGCGTTGAAATCTGATTTTGCAACTTAATTGAGAGAAATTCAATCACTATTGTTAGAGAGATTAGATGTGTTTGATTGATATGTAGTGTTCTTGCATTGGTTTGCAAATTCTCTCATTGGAGAATATTTGTTGGGTCTTCATTGGGAATATTTGTCTGTTGATGGTATATCTTTTATCAAATGATAGGCCTAGGAAGCACAGACATGGGTAAGGGTATGGGTACAACACGAGCAAATTCTGAAAAATTATAACATGACACGGTGGGTCCGGCACTCCAAATGAAGTGTCCGTCCTTCCTAGCAATAGCCAGGTGAAAGAAGAAATAGGTTGATTTCACAAATATATTTGCCTGCTTTGGGTGGGAATGGGATGCCTATATGACTTCTATTGACAATCAAGAGTGTAGCACTACGTTCAAATTGGTTTCGCATTGCCCTCTTTCAGTCATGCTAGTCTCTAATAAAGTAGGAGTTAATGAGAATGTTTGTTACATTCTCAATGCTTCTTTAATCTGGCTTATTCCAAAGATAGTTGTTGCCTTAGATATTAAGGATTTTAGGTCTACTAGTTTGGTGGGCAGTGTTGCTAGCTCAAATGACACTTCCTCCTCCCACAAATATAGGTGGAAAGTAAGGTTGCAGGTTCAAAACTTGCCAATTAAAAAAAATTTTGGCTAGTAGTGTTTACAAATTACTTGCTGAAGTACCAGCTAACAAATTGTGAAAACTACTTGGAGATGTAGTTAAATTATGGATTTGGTGTTAGTGGGTAATAGGAATTTGAATAGTAGATTGAAGTTGTGTATTTGGAGATTGGTGTTGGGTGGATCTTAAAGAGCTGATTAAGTCAATTGTGTGGTGTCTCGGTTTTGGAGACCATTAGAGATTACAGATTTACTTTGTATTTCAACATGTATAGTTTCTATTTGGATTGATGGTGATCCTAGCAACTTTTACAGTAGTTTTAGTCGTGCAGAGTTTTAAGGCAAACACACCCACTTTCACAACCATTTTTTTTTTTTTTAATTTTTTATTTTATGTTTGAGGCACTTAGTTTGTGGTTTTTTCTTGGAAAATATTATCAGAACATTTCCCGGAAAATATTTTTTGGGACACTTTTTCCCAGAAAATATTGGTCAATAATACTTTTCTTCAAATTTCTCTATATTTGGAATTGGTGAGGTTGTTTCCTTAATGACTAGTTCAAGAAAGGATATTCATTTCTTTAATAGCAAATGAATTTTTTGATTGGTTGGTGAGAAATGGAAGAAGTGAAAGCATTTTGTATGTCAACTGTGAGATTTTGGGCAATGCTTTGTTACTTTGTTGCAAGTAATATTCCCATGCATGTTGTTAATAGGATGTAGAAGATTCAAATAAATGAGTTCAATTTTCATTAGGTTGATTTCACCTATAAAATTTGGTGTTCTGGGAGTGAGGAACTTGATAACCTTTAATCAAGCTTTGCTTATTAGGTGTTTATGGAGGTTTTTTGAGGAAAGGAAAAGCTTTCAAAGATGTCTAATTGGTATAAGATTTGGGTAAGCATGGGGTGATTGGACCACATACTTGGTGTTAAGGCCTTATGGGTGTAGCCTATGGAGGGTTATAAGAGCTGGATGGGAGAAATCTTCTATCAAGGGCAGAAAATAGGTCAAACCATACATGAGGAGGTTGCCTCAAACCGAACAAAGCCTTTCAAAGTTGACAAACAAGGTGTTCACTACTAATAACAACATATCCAGTGGATAGGGTGATCGAAAAGCAAAAAGATACTGAGTTGAAAGAAGCTGTATTTGTTGAAAGATTAAAGGGTGACTTTTGATCAAGGGCAGTTTATTGAGTTGGCCCACATATTTCTCACCTCTTTTCTATACCTGTCCTATTGAAAATAGAATTGAGAAATTACAAAGATATTTTCTTGAGCTTACCTAGGATATGAATTCAAATATCATTTGGTGAACTGGTAAAGGTGTCTTCCCATTTTACAAAATGGATTTCGGGTATCGGAAACCATCATGTTTTCAATCAAGCATTATTGTTATTGGATAAAAGGTTGTGGGGATATTTGAATGAATGATATCATCTATGAAGGCAGGTAGGATGGACAGTGATTAATATTGCTGATGTTGGAGTCACCTATGGGGTGGATTTATGGAAAAACATTGAGATCGGATTTTATTTATTTAAAAAAACTGATTAGAGCATGTTTTTGGGATACCCTAAATTGTGTGGATTTAATTGAATTGAATTGTTTGTGTGTGTTGTGTGGGTGTATGATGAGTCTCACATCGAGCATATACTGGGTAACAACTACAAGGAGCCTAAATTTTAACTTGACTAGTCCTTTTGGGGTATAAGAGTAGATGTGGTTAGTACTTTCCTCATGTTATTATAAATTGTATTAGAGCAAATGGTAATGCCATGTGGCTCGAAGGCACTATAGCACAACGTGAGCGCTGATGAGGATGTCAGAAATTCAAGTGGGGGAGATTGTGATACCCCATTTTGTGTATATTTAATTGAATTGGATTGTATGAGTGTGTGTTGTGCGGGCATGGGCTGAGTCCTACATTGGGTGTACTAGGTGGATCTTGGATTTATAAGTGATTACAAGAAGCTTCAATTGCAACTTGACTATTTCTTTTGGGGTGTAACTACAAATTTGGCTAGTGCTTTTCTCAGTTCGTTATAGTTTGTACATAGTTTTTGTTGAAAGTTAATTTGCTTATTTGTTGAAAGTTGGTTGAGATATAGTTGTACTTGGAAAAGAGACATTTTAAAAAGTTGGTTAAAGTATAATTGTAGTTAGAGAAGGCATTATATTGGCTTTTATTTCAATGAGTTTCTTTATTAACCTTTAGATTGTCAACTCTGAATGTTGCTATTGTTTTTATTGACAGGCAAATGATGCACAGCTTAGTACAATGGTTGCAGAGCAGGTTTATACACAAATTCCATTCCTTTTCGTGGGAAAGTTGCTGTCATAATTATTTTCAACTGTGTCTTTTCTCTTGTGTTCTATACAGAGACATTTACAGAGTTGAGGAAGCTTAACAAGTCTCATATTTCAATGTGCTTACATGATACTTCTTTGACTCTGCAGGTTGAACAGGCACAAGCTGGGCTGGAATCTCTTTCCTCATCTGAGAAGACAATAGACCAACTCCGTGAAAACTTTGTTTCTATTGAAAAGTACGTTGTTGATGAGATATATTGAGGGGGTGTTCTAACATTATAAGGAGTTTAATTTGGCATCCTATCTGTAAACTTCCATTGCAATATTTACGTATCTGACTTTGTGGTTAATATTATTGCCTTGTGCATCAGGCTTTGTCAAGAATGCCAAAACTTGATTGAAAACCATGATCAAATAAAGCTCCTTAGCAATGCAAGGAACAACTTAAATACAACCTTGAAGGTGGGTGTGTTCGGCTAAGTTGAATAAAGCTCCTGAGTTGAATAAGCTTTTTATCTTGACTATTATGTCTCTGTGTGTGTGTGTGTGTGTGTGTGTTAGTTTATCTATACAATTTGTACACTCTAGAAATGGAGTTATATTGTTCCATTTTCAAAATTTCCCCTGTTTCTTGGGGCTCAAGAAAAACCCCAGTGGTTCCAGAAACTCCTGTGGTGTTTCAGCACTTGCGTTCGAACCCCACCAGTCCCATGCAACTAATCAGCAATCAAGTGGAATTGGAATAGCCTGATAAAATGTTATCTTGCCAATTGGAATAGCCAGTGGACCAAGAGGCCGTTGACTATTCATGTTGTTGATTTTTTGTGAAGCATGCCTATTTATGTTTTAAATCTAGAGGCATGAAGCTTTAGAATCTAATGGTTTGTTTTTTCTACTTTACGGTGTGGTTGCTGCTAGCTGACATCTTGATCTTTTGATAGGATGTTGAGGGCATGATGTCCATTTCTGTTGAAGCTGCCGAAGCACGGGATTCTTTGAGCGATGATAAAGAACTTGTTAACACTTACGAGGTAATAGTTATCTTTCTTATGTACTGATTATTACTTGGAACTAAATTCAAATACTATATATGAGTACACATTTTTTATTTTTTATTTATTTTTTTATACCTATCAAAAAAAAAAAAAAAATAATGCACTCATAGTGTGGTCTTTGGATGTCCTTAAATTTGTCTTAGAGGTTAACAGCTCTTGATGGGAAGCGGAGGTTTGCATTAGCAGCTGCAGCATCTCACAAGGAAGAGGTTGGCAGACTAAGGTCTGTATTGTCTTGTAAAGTTTCTTTGTCACATTCTTGACTGGTGCTAGTAGGGGCCAGGGGAGCCCTTTTTGTCATTCCTTTCGACAGACTCTATGCATCCCTCCCACTCTTCCCTCAACTTCTATTTATTTGTCATATTCACCCAACTACAATGATACTTTCCTACAAGCTCACAATCTGTATTAAAGCTTGGGGCGATTCTAATAAGTGAACAGTAACATAAAATCAAAAGTTTCAAAACGAGGTGATTTATTTTCATTTGTATTTCCTTCACATGTTAATATTGATAAATACAATTATAGGAGATTAATTTGTCAAGCCAAAGTTGTTTAATTTGTAGAAGAATAAGAAAGAAACTGCTCCAGCAATTATCATTGACATTAGCAAACAAAAGGGAAAAACTTAGATACAGTACCTTGAATATTATTCTTTAGATACCCCCCTTAAATTTTAGACATTTATCTATTTTAAACATCTCATCAAATGTTGTCAAAAACCTCTCTTTTTGTTTACTTTTATTTCTCTCCCTAACTCACAAAAATCCAATGACTTTAGATTTCTTTGGACTTCTGACACTCATCTGAAGAAGAAATCGCTTCAGTAAAATCCACAATCCATTGTTTGTTTTTGAAATTATGAAATGCTTTGACTTCAATTTTTATCCAAAATATATTTCTTGGTTGGAGAGATGAGCTTTGCTGTACAAAAACTTCAAGGTTCCTTGAACTCTGTTTCTAATTCTCTCATTGGACTGACAATTTCAACACTAGAAGCTCCCATTGACAGCAAGAGAGAAACTATCACAAAAATTGCCTTACCACCTCTAATGGATGTCTTTCACTGGCCAATTTATTATATTTGCTGAGTAAGAATTGAAGGAATGACCAATGCAGTCAACAAGTTGGAAGGCCTGGCAGATTTCAAGCTTGCAATGGACCAAATCTAAAGGATTACAAAAGGATTGTTGACTACTGAAGCCAAATTTCTTATTCAGTTTGAGATGTGGAGAGATCTGAAGCCATTGGGTTTTCACAGAGAGAGAGAGAGAGAACTGATGCGAGCCAGAGAGAAAGAAAATGGAAAAAGATTATGTTTTAAACAACGTTTGGTGAGATGTTTAAAAGTGACAGATGTGTAAAACTTATAAGGGGTACCTAAGGAATAGGATCCAAGTTATTGTATATAAGTTTTGTCCTAGACAAAAAGTTACTTATACTTATTGGGTACTATTTAGCAGAACAGGGGAAAAAATGTTAAGCTAATTGTAAGCTGTCAGTACTTGCCAGTTTTCCAGCAAATTTTTTGGTATTTTTCAATCCTAAGACTATAGCCTATTTATGAGGATTGGGAAAATTCTTGTTGTGGCAATTACTATGACTCTACATCTGAATTAAATTTTTTTTATGATTGTGTCAATGAGCTTGACGTTAAAGATGCAATTGAGTGGCTAGTTTAATCTGGAGTTGCTGATGATTGGTGGTTTTTAATTCTTGGTTCAAAGCAGCATTGGTTCTTTTATTTTTATAAATTAAAGTTCAAATTATCTGTCTTCGATGTAGTCAACATTTAATTACTTTGAAAATGTGAATGATTTTTTTTTTTTTTGGCTGCAAGAACAACCTTAGTGTGTAAAGTAGAAATTGGCTGTGATGATAATGATGATGATGCCTTTAATATTAAACCTTTAACTTCAATAATTTTATTTCCATGATTTTTTTTTTTTTTTTTGTTAATGCTACTTTGAGGCTTAGTGACTTCTCTCTCTCTCTCTCTCTCTCTCTTATTTGGAACATGAACCAGAGAATATTTTGAAGATGTAGATCAGACTTGGGAGACATTTGAGAAGACATTATGGGGTCATATTTCCAACTTCTATAAACTTTCTAAGGAAAGGTACGTTTTTTTTTTTTCCAATCTGGAAAAACCTAGAATTTGTGATAGTACCTTTTGCCATATGAAATTCTTTTTATTTCTTGCACCCAACTTTAATGAGGTTCTTTCTGATAATGATTTTCTACTTGTTCAACCTTTATAAATTATGTATTACTTGAGATTTGATATAATACTTTGGGCATGTTTGGTAGACTGTAATAGATATTGTAATGTAATAGTTATTTCTATGATTTAATTATTCTTTAGTTTGGTTATTTTTTTATTATAAGGAATAATCATTCCTTATGAATAGTTATTCTTTAAAATGAGGAATAACTATTCATCTTTAAAAGGTTGTATTAACTTTTCCTTAGTAAGAGTAATAATTTTAAAACTTAATATATTTCCAAATAAACAAACTTCCCATATACATCTAACAATTATAAAAATAAAAGATCATAAAAAATAACACATATTTCTCTTAAATTTAAAAATAAAAGATCATAAAAAATAACACATATTTCTCTTAAATTTAAAAATAACAATTTTTAAGGAGATATAATTGTATGAGTAAGAAATTTCCTAAAATAAATGTTAAGTTTCATTCTAATGTTATAACTCACAACCAAACTAATGAATAGGTTTAGTTATTACATTACAACACATTTTATTCATAGTAATAAAAATTACAATTCCTATTGTAATCCTCATTCAGTATACCAAACGTACCCTTTGTGTTTGGTCCTGAGATTTGGCTTTGATCCACGTTTTTGGAAATGCTTATTGGTATTTACTTGCCTTCTAGTTTATCTTACTTGCAAATGCCACAAAGTAAAAATGTGCTGAGAAATTAGCATGATAAGCATGTTAGCAATTATCTCTGGCTTGCTAAGAGTCATCTCTATCTTTCGGTTCCTCTTCTCTTCTCTTCCATCATTGCCCCACCCAAAGAAGAAAAAAGTAAAATTGAGATGCATGCGGGGCCAGAGGTGGTAAACATATAAATTTTTTTAAATTTCTCTGTGTGAAGGTGGCGTACATTTGATTTGATGTACAGGCAACTAATTTTTGAGGGAGACCATTGAGAATGGCACACTGCATTGATGACCAAAATTAGGCCCAACATAGTGAGAGATATGTTTGATCCCACAATTTTGTGCAGCAAGTAGCCAAATACTAAAGCTTATGTTGCTTAAGCTTTAAAAATGTGAAAGTCGATGGCTGTGATACAGTTTTGGGCTGATATTTGGCGTGGAGACTGGTTGGCTTTTATTTTTATTTTTATTTTTATTTTCATTTTCCTGGTTTAGGCTGTTGATCATTTTTGTGATTTCATGTTTATTTGGGCTGGAATTCTGAGCAGAAGAATATGCTTAGCTTAGATGATATACTAGCATTTTGTATACTTCATGTACAACTGCTGCAGTCCCTCATGCCCCTTGTAATGATTGTATTAACTAACTTATATTGTCAACCAATTAATCATAAATAATCTGAAAAAATATTATTTTTAACAAAATTAATAATTGCTTCCTGTCTCATATTAAGGATCTTGCTTTCCATTTTGTGATGCACCAAAAGCAGTGTTTGCTTCCATTAATAACAACAAACAGCAACACCAAAGCCTCAGCTCTGAAATTTTGTGGTCAGCTATGGATTCTCAACAAACTAGTTATGGTTGGCTACATATATCTTTTTCTCCATTCTATCCCATCTAAAGTCACATTCTTTGTTACTTCCTTAATTGACATGTCATTTTTTATTACTTCTACTAATGTGATTTTGGGTCTTCTTCTACATTTTTTTTTTTATTCCTACAACTTGGATTAACTCACTCTTTCTTATCAGTGCATTAGTTGCTCTCCTCTGAACATGACCAAACCATCCTAAGCGACTCTCCCTTATCTTTTCATCAATAGGGGCTATCTTTATCTTTAAGTGAATTTCCTCATTTCGAAATTCTATCTTTTTGTGTATTTACACTTATCTATTTTAACATTCTTATTTCAACCATACTCATTTTATTAATATGTTGCTTCTTAACAACCCAACATTCAGCTCTATAGAGCATAGCTGGTTGTATAACAATCTTATAAAATTTTCCCTTTAACTTAAAAGGTAAGGTATTCTATGATCGCACAATATTCACGATGCACTTTTCCACGTCATCCACCCTACTCTTATCCTATGATTCACATCACGTCCTCTTCAATTTCTCCATCTTTATGAATTATTGATCCAAGATATTGAAAGTTGTCCTATAGCATATGAGTTGTGGTTTATGGTTTTTTGTTTGTTTGCTATACATTGGGTTATGCCGTATAAAGTTAGTGAGTTGTTAGCTTCTTGGCAGGGGAAGTGTGGTAGACATCGAAATATAGGTTTATGGAGGTTTGTGCCACATTGTTTGTTTTGGTGCTTATGGTGGGAGCGGAATGCTAGATGCTTTAAGGATTGTGAATGGTCTATTCTTGAAATTAAGTTTTTCTTTTTCTGTACTCTCCTTGAGTGGAGTTTAGTTTTGCCTTCCTATTCTTGTTTTTCTCTCCCTAATCTTATTGATCGTTGTAATCTTGGTTCTTGATTTGTGCTATTGTAGTACATTTCCAATGTACTTGGTTGGTTTTTTAAAATAAAATTTCTTATGTTACTTGTAAAAAAAAAAAAGGATATCGAAAGCTGTCGCTCTTTGGTATCACTTGACCATCAAGTCTTACTGCCTCTTTGTTTTTGTTTCTATTTTTACCAAACTCACATTCTATGTACCTTGTTTTAGTCTTGCTTAATTGAAAGCCTTTATATTTTAGAGCTTCTCACTAAATTTGTAACTTTAACTCCACTTCTAGTTTCATCCACTAAAACTATATCATTTGCAAAAAGCATACACCAAAGGACTTCTTATTGTGCTGATTTAGTGAGCTCATTCATCACTAGTGCAAAGAGACATGGACTTGGTGCTGATCCTTGATGCAAACCTAGAGTGATAGAAACTCACTTGTGATTTCTTCATTTGTTCTCACACTAGTTATAACTCCGTCATACATATCCTTAATCAACTTAATATATTTCAGAGGGACTCATTTCTTTTCCAAAATCCATCTCATAACCTTTCTAGGGACCCTATCATATGCTTTCTCTAGACCAATCAAAACCATATAAAAGTCTTTACAGGCCTCTCTAAAAGGATTGTTCACTTCCAAAAAATAAAAAAAGCATTTTTAACTTAAGACTCCCATATTTTCCCTTATTAAGAAAAAAAATTCATTTCACCTTCAGGCATTTTGGTAAGGTTATTATCCTCTTTCTTGGTCATTAGACATTGTTTCATTTCAAACAATGACATTTAAATTGGAATAGAGGATTTAGCTTGTTAATGGTCTCTTTCTTGGTCATTAGACATTGTGTCATTTCAAACGAAGACATTTAATTTGGGATGGAGTAAGCTTGTTAATGTTCTTTTGATCAAATGGCATTTCCTTCATAAAGAAGGGTTGGATGGTTATGTCACATGTTTAATCTCCTATAGATACGTAAATTGTAACTGCTTTAGCATCTTTGTTAGGCATGCTGCACCAGTATGACCAAAATCTTTTCTCTGAGTAGTGGTTTAAGCAAAAAAAGGCCCTGCCTTCTAATAACTGCCTTCTCTCCTCTCCTCCTCACCCCCCCCCCCGGTCACGCGTCTTCTCTTGCTGGAGTTGAAGGGTATCATTTTGTTATGGATTTAATATCCTCTCTTTTTACACATGCTTCAAAATCATTATTGCTTAAGTTACATATGGAATTTGTTTTGTTATTCTTATGATGATCATTTAATTGTTTTATGTCTGTTCTTTTTTGCAGCCCACAAACTTTGGTTCGTGCTTTAAGGTATGTCTATGATGAACATCTTTAGTCTTTATCTTCTTATATATGATCTTGTAAATTATTTTTGGATTTTGTTTTGACTTGATCTTTCTTTCCTCTCATTCTTCCTAAAGTAGTTATGTGGGGTTAATTTGGTATTACTAATTTTTTTTTTTTCAAAAAAAAAAAAAAAAATGATGTGCCTTTTGTTTTAAGAATCATGGATGATTTTATTAAAAAATATAAAAATAATACAAAATTATATACCAATTGAAAATTAGGTATCAATCCCCTTCAGAGAATGACATGTGCATTTTGTTTTGATAGGTAATAGAAAATTTATAGAAAATAATTCAAAGTTTTGCAGTGTTTGGGATTCAATGGGTATGTCGAGGTCAGTTAGCTCTTTTTTCTTTATCTAGAGAAATTGGTTTGGAAAACATCTTTCAATCATTTTGAATATGGTCTTGGCATGTTTAATGTGATTAGTTTGGTAGGAACGCAATACCCGCATTTTTGAAGAAAATGGGAGAACATTAGATCACCTAAAATCTCTCCTCATTGGTACTCTATTTCACTGGGCTCGTATTTGGGGGTTTACGAATTGTATTTCTTTATCTGAATTCTTAGAGCCTGTTTGGATACCGCTTATTGCTGAAAACACTATAGCAAATTAATTTTTTAAATGTGTGAATAGTGCCGTGGGACCCAATTTTAACTTAATATTTGCATTTTTCGTACTTGCAGGTCTCGTGAATAGTGCACGGGACCCACAGAAAAAATGCCAAATGCAGGCTCTTTCATTTTTCAGTGCAATCCAAACTCAACCTTAGTCTCTATTTCCTTTAGTTCTTGATTAGATTGTATTTGTTTCTTGGTCAGAGTGTTCACCATCATGAACATGATGTTCAATTTTTTTCAATAAAAGTCTTATTACCTATCAATTTAAAAAAAAAAAAAAAAAAAAAATTCTAAAAAAAGGCAAACAACCCCCCCCCCCCCCCAAAAAAAAAAAAAAAAAACAACAAATCCCTGTATATTCCATACCACCCAAAAAAAACCCCTAAATCCAGAAACACCAGAGAAATCCTCTGGACTCCTTCAACATGCATAAAACCCTTCATTACTTCTAGATGTCGCTCTTCTTCCTCCCCGACCCCTCATCATTTCTGATTTCCCTCTTCTTCCTTCCCTTTTGCTCATCACATCATACTATGATACCCCTATCTGAAAAACCAATTAAACCATTATAACACCCCATCTGAAACCCCAATATAGGAAACTGGCTTATGTTAATAGAGTGGGTCTCACTTAGATTTTGGGATGATTTGGTCCAGAGTGGGGACTTTGCAACCCTGGATTTAACATTTGGGATTTTGACTTTTTGACCCAAGTTTTTATATTTTTTAAAGGACATAGTTTGGCCTAGGAAGCACGGGTGCGTTTCGAGATTCGGGTGCGGGTGCGGGACTCGGCAATTTTTGAAAAAAGTGGGTGCGGGTGCGGCGGGACACGGCGATTAAAAAATTATTAAAAATATTTTTATTTATATTTTTAATATATTGCTAAGCATAATTTTTCACATTATATAAACATATACCAAATTTAATAACTAAAACATGATGTTCATAAATAAAATACAACCTACAAGATTAAAACTAAAAGTCTAAAACATTCCATGATGTTTGAACAGCCCAGCAAGGCAGCAACCAGAGAGCACAGAGAGAAGAGAGAGCCGAGCGATGGAGAGCAATGGAGGGACGGAGGGTTTTGGAGTTTCTGGACAAAGTGAGAGTGTGTGAGAGTGTTTTAGGTTTTAGGTTAAGTCAAACGGTGCGTTTTGCACCTTTTTTTTTTTTTTTTTTTTTTTTAAATTTCGGCCTGAACCGGCCGTATCGGCGGTTTCGGCCGATACGGCCGAAACGGCCGAAATGGCCGAAACGGCCCGAATCGAGCCGAGTCGGCCCGATTTGAGCCGCGTCGGCGCGAGTCGGCTTCGCCACGTGGCCGACGCGGCCCGACGCGGCACGGACACGCGGTCAACGGTGTCCGCGGCGCGTCGCCGCGTCCGTGCGTATCGGACGCGGGTGCGGCGCCTCTGGCGCCGCACCCGTGCTTTCCAGAGTTTGGCTTCAATCACCAATAGAAAGATGGCATTAGTCCTTGTCATGTGCAATGCACATGACTCACTTAACCCAACCAACCAAGTGAGTCTTGTGCATTGCATATAATGGTACACGTCATATTTCTATTGGTGGTTGGAGTCTAAGGCTCTAAACATGTTTGGAGACAAACCTTTTCCTTTGTTAAATGCCACCCTCTGGTAAGTCATTGCCTCATGGGCTTTCAATGTAATAGACTGTGCACCCTGCATATCTTTTTCTTTTGATGTGTATCGGCCATCCATAAATGATGCCATGTGAAAACGGGATATGAGATGTTTCGAGGTTTGTGAACGGTCCATCCTTGGGCATTGTAATTTTTGCTTGATGTTTGACCCCGTACACTCCCTGTGTACTAGGGTGCTTCTCTTTTTGATATCAATAAACTTATTACTTATCAAAAAAAGATGCCGCGTGAAAACAGGAATGGGATATACCCAGAAAGTTGCACAAGTACCAGTCAACCACCTTTGACATGCGATTTCCATGGAAGAGTGTAGGGTGTACATTATGATGGGGCATAATGTAATTAAAAGAGGTATCAATATCGTTATTGCAACAGTGGACCATTTGCTAATTTATTGCACAGTTTCTTATGAGTTGTTCGCTTTATTTTTGCTGTTCGGGGTATAGTGATAACGCCTAAGAGTCATAGATGTATTCATTTGTTGGCCATCTTTATTTTTGCCTGAGTTCTGTTGCAGATTTTATTGATTCCCTCTTTTCTTGTACGTAACAATTGGAGGGTGTAAGTGAACATCATATAATGCATTGTCTTTTTTAAATAAAAGGTACAAATTTACAAAAAAACCCTCATTAATTTAGTACTAGTGAAGAAAGTATATGACTTCTAAAATAAAGTAAACGGTAAGTTAGGAAATTTATTTATTGATTTTTCAAAGAGGACTACATTTTGGGACGTCCAAAAGTGGAATAAAGAAATTAGAATTTGGGACGGTAGGAGTTTTTATTTAGGTCATTTTGGTTCATTTCACTCTTGTGCTAGTCTTGTAATATATAATCATCTTCCTCTTCTGTTTCTATCCCTTCTAGGGTTGTTGAAATGCAAGAAATCCTTGATCAACAACTTGCTGAGGAAGCCGCTGAGGCTGAGGGAGTTGGTGCACTGGCATCAATTGCAAATCCTCGTAGAACTGCCAAGTAAATATTTTGAATTAATTTTCTATTTCAGTTACTTTCTTTCACCTTGAAGTTTGATTGTGATTTCAAGTCACGGTTCCTTATATTCATATTGTGTGTAATCTGTCACAGAAGCTTTCTTAAACTGTATATCACAACCTTATATTTTAAGGTGCACATATAGTTTTGTTACTTTTTTCTCATTTCCTGCAGGAAGTCAACCAATGTAACAGTTTATTCAAAAAATATAACACCACAGCAGAAATTGAAGGTTCAGGAAAAAGGCTATAAGGATAAATGTTATGAGCAAATAAGGAAGACTGTTGAAGGGCGATTTAACAAACTTCTGACAGAGGTATTCTTTTAATGGTTGCTCTGTTATATAAAAATTGAAATGTTAAGTATCTCTTATTCTGACAGTAATTTGTGCATTAGCTTGTTTTTGAGGACCTTAAAGCAGCATTGGAGGAAGCTCGAACAGTAAGTACAACTTAACTTTACAATATTTATATTTGTGTGCTCTACTTCTAGGTGGAGACTGAAGAAAAGAATTTCTGTATTTTTTTTTCTTTATCAGACCAAAGTACTGGTGTATGTACTATTGAGTGGGCACACACACTCACATTTGTGTGTGTTTGTGCGTGTAAATTATTAAGTTAGAGAGTTCTAAGTTAGTCATAAGATAAGTTGTCTTACAAAGATATCATAATCTCTTATTGATAAGAACATAAAATTTTTCATACCTAAAAATAAATAATCATGTCCTTTGATTTAAGACTAATCCTAGTTGTATGTAACAAAAATAGTTCAGAAGCAAAATCCTTAAATAACCTAAAAATAAAGTAGGCTGCCATATTACCACTTGAAAAATATAGCTATATAAACATTATTTCTTTATTATACATTTTCAGATTGTGTTCCACATTATTTCTCTGCATGTTGGAAGACAACTTGTACTTTTGTTTGTTTTCAATATCCTGCTGTCTATTGGAATTCTGAATAATCCTTGCTGTCCTTTCTTTCTTTGTCACCTTGCCCAAATAGAGCAAGCTCCTTAGCTTCAATAAGTCGATCAGATTTTTATGCATAAAAAAACTTGAGCTTGTGAATTCTTCTTCAAATGAACAGTAGGCAACGAATAACAAATTAGCATCATTAGGGAACATACAACACATGACTTTGCTCTTTTCATGGTAGGTAGCATTAGAAATAATGATTGCATTATTCAATTACTATTATGAGCTTGTAGAAAATCTGATTTAGATTTTTGTTTCATTCTTTTCATGCTAGGTAGCATTAGAAATAATGATTACAATATTCAATTACTATTATGAGCCTGCAAAAACCTGATTTAGATTTTTGTTTCATTCATAATGTTGGTTGTTTCTTTTTTGACATTCAGATTGGAGAAGAGCTCGGAGATATTTATGACTATGTCGCCCCTTGTTTTCCTCCTAGGTTTGCACTGTGTCAAATTTACCTCTTTCTTTCTTCTTCTTCTTCCTTTTATTTATTTATTTTTTTTAAATTTCTTGAACTTTATCTGTTTTCTTAGTGAGCTTTCAGTATATGTATCCATCTTTCTCTTGATTTGAGGTTTGTCATTAAGATTAGCTTTTCTCTTTATCATCTTTTTACTACTTAATTATTCCCTTATGGTGTACTGTTGACCTAAATATGCTTGATTTTACACCTGTTGTTACTTTCTACTAAAGGTTTTGTTTGTTGGTGTTGGTAGTAGTTAGATGCCAAACAATTGGCTTCCCTGTTTGTTAATCTGGTAGTGAATGGCTCAGCCCTCCAAATGTAATTCTGTTCTTCCAGGGCTTAAGAAAGATTTTTTGGGTTAATTTTAGTCTATATTCCTCTTTTGCTGATCCATATTCTAAGTCTATGCAAACTTCAATTCACAACATTTTACCAATGGAGACCCAAAGTCACATTATTTTCTATAATTCACCTTCAGCAAAGCACTACAGTTTTTGCCTTGAACTCTTAAAAGGCAGCAGTCTGAAAATTTTTTTTTTTTTTTGGATAAATAATGGAATTGTATTAATCAAAAGTCCAGGTACACAGGGGGTGTACGTGGAAAACAGTACATCAAACACAAAAATTTCAAAGATTAAGCATTTCTAAAAAATTAGAACAAGGGATAAGATTAAAGGAAGAACTCCACTCTAGCAAGGTGTGAAGAAGAAGAGATTTAAATTCTGAAATAGACCGTTCCTTCCCTTCAAAACATCTTGAGTTCCGTTCTCACCAAATACACCATAGGACACAATGTGGGACAGCCCTCCATAAATCAATGCTCCAATGCCCACTGAAGGAACCTTGCCAACTCGAAAATAAATCAGAGACACCATGCGGCATAACCCATTGAAGACCAAATAGAGCCCACACCATAGACCATAATTCATAAGCAATAGGACAATGAAGAAGAAGACGATTCACCGATTCTCCACTTTTTTTACACATATAGCACCAATCTACAACTGCGACACCCTTATATCATAAATTTTCCGTAGTCAAAATCTTACCTAATGAGGCAATCCATGAGAAGAAAGCAACCTTAGTAGGGACCTTTGAACGCCACACAGGTTTCCAAGGGAAAGAAATGTCGAGAGTAGAGGAAAGGGAGAGATAGTACTCACTCACTTTAAAATTCTTATTCTCTGTTGGTTTCCAACATAGTTTGTCTTGACCTTCACCATTAGGGGGCATTGAATTGATAAGATCTAGAAAAGTGTAAAACCTCTCGGATAGTACAGCTCCCACACCACACATGATGCCAAAATTTAATTCTGTCACTAACACCAACCTCGAATTGAATGGATTTTGAAAAGGCTGGCCAGCCTTGTCTTATGGTTCTCCAAAGACTAACACCATAAGGATTAGAGACTTCTTTTGTACACCAACCTCCCCAATCATTCCCATATTTAGCCTCAATAACCCGCCTCTAGAGATGGGTTGTCTTTCTTCCATATCTCCACAACCATCTTCCCAACAAAGCTTGATTGAAGGTTCTCAAATTTCTAATACCCAAACTGCCAGACTGCAACGGAGAACAAACCTGGGCCCATTTTACTAGTCGGAATTTAGGAGACTCATCTATACCACCCTATAGAAAATTCCTTTGAAGCTTCTCAATACGATTAGCAATATCCACAGGAATAGGGAAGAGAGATAGAAAATAAGTTGGCAAACTTGAGAGAGTGCTTTTTATTAAGTTAATCTTACCACCTTTTGATAAGTATAATCGCTTCCAACTCGTTAATCTTTGCTTCATTCTTTGTAGGATAGAATTCCAAATCGCCCTGTCCTTGAATTTAGCACCTAAAGGTAGTCCCAATGACTGTCTACAACCCAGCAATGCCACAAGCTCCCCCATATTAGTCACCTCTCCAACTGGAACTAATTCTGACTTAGCCAGGTTAATGTGCAACCTTGACACCGCCTCAAAAGAGGCTAAAATCTCTCGCAAATATATAATCTGACTTGCTGAAGCATCACAGAAAATTAAAGTATCATCCGCAAAGAGTAGATGAGTCACCATGAGGGGGGTATTAAACCTGGTACCAACAATGAAACCCGAAATGTGTCCAGCTAGAACTGCACCATCCAACAAACAGCTTAATGCCTTCATAACAATAGCAAATAAGAGTAGGGAGAGAGGATCTCCTTGGCGCAACCTCCTAGAGCTCCCAAAGAAATCCTTAGGGGAGCCGTTTATCAAAATCAAAAATCTCACTGTGAAGATACAAAATAGAATCCACTTTCTCCGTTTCTCAGAGAATCCACAACACTGCAACATATACATAAGAAAATTCTAGTTGACATGATCAAAAGCTTTCTCCACATCTAACTTACATAAAACCCCAGTTATCTTTGCCTTGAGCCTACTATCCAAACACTCATTAGCAATTAAGACAGAATCTAGGATTTGTCTATCCAGAACAAAAGCATTTTGAGACTTAGAGATAATTCTAGTAATCACCCTTCTTAGCCTATTAGTTAGCAACTTGGAAATGACTTTATAAATACTGCCCACAAGACTAATAGGTCTAAAGTCTCTCACACTGATAGCATCTACTTTCTTTGGAATGAGAGCAATGAAAGTTGCATTAAGGCTTTTCTCAAAGACAGCTTGTGAATGGAAATTTGCAAGAACCTCCATAATTTCAAGTTTTAAAAAGTCCCAACAAGCCTTAAAGAAAGCCATTGAGAAACAAAATGGTCCTGGAGATTTATCGCCGTTACAACCTTGGATGACACCATATACCTCCTCTTCCACAAATGGTCTATCAAACAGTCTATCTAACCAAGCAACTTCCTCCTCAAAAATCATAGAGAATTCCAGTTCATCTAGCATAGGTCTTTGGCTCTCATTTTCAGAGTACAATTGTTTGTAGAAATGAGAGATGCAAGCTAATATTGAATTAGGATCTGATGTCAATTCACCTTCCACCAAAAGATTGTCTATAGTATTAAATCTTTTGTGGGAGTTTGCTATTCTATGAAAGAACTTAGTGTTTCTATCCCCCTCTCGGATCCAAAGGGTCCTAGATTTCTGCCTCCAACATATTTCAACCATAAGAGTTACCTTTTCAAGATCAATGCGAAGCCGTTCTTTTTCCAAAGTCTCATCATATGATAGAGTACGACTATCTTCCAGCAAGTCAAGAGCTTCAAGGTTCTTCCATAACTTGTTCATCTTATCCTCCACATTGCCAAATTCTTCTACATTCCATTTCTTTAAATGTAGCTTCAAAGCTTTCAATTTGTTTGCAAACCGTACATTCCATTTCTTTAAATCTGGCTTCAAAGCTTTCAAGCTAGGGGAACCTTGAAAATGATAGGACTCCCACCAAGTTCTCACTTTTTCTACAAAACTCTCTGCCTTTAATCACATATTCTCAAAGCGAAAAGGGCGGCTACCTTTGTGGAAATTTCCTCCTTCTAAAAGAACTGGAAAGTGGTCTGAAAGTAATCTATGCAATCTTTTTTGATGAATATTAGGAAAGTGCTCTTCCAAATCAGAAGAGAGAAGAAACTTGTCAAGCCTAGACCGTGAAGCCACTGCTCTAGGATTAGACCTAGTGAAAGAACCACCCTCCAATGGTAAATTAATAAGATTGTGTTCAGAAATGAAATGTGAAAAATCAAGCATGGCTGATGAGAAAGAGTCTGCACCAAGTCGTTCCGAAGGAAATCACACTACATTAAAATCACCTCCAATGCGCCAAGGCACATTCCACCAACTATGAATACCAGCCAACTCTTCCCAAAGTAGTCGCCTGTCACGATCAGAGTTTGGTCCATATTCACCAGTGAAAGTCCATACAAAATGATCTACCACATTCTTAAATTTGCATGAGACAGAAAACCTTCCCATTGCTTCGTCAATTTTTTCCACCATCCTTCTATCCCACATCACCAAAACACCCCCCGAAGCACCTATAGAGCCCAAATATGCCAATTCAAATGTTGACAACCCCACAAGCTCCGAATCTCTTTCCTTGTTCAATTCCATTTTTGTTTCCTGAAGACAAATAATGTTTGCACCCCAACCTCTGATCATATTCCAAATTCGAAGTCTTTTTTCACAATCATTCAGCCCCTTAACATTTCAAGAGATAATTTTCAGATTCATTGAGGCACCACAGAATCCCATTCCCCACTAGCATTTCCTACCAAATCAGAATTATTCTCAAAGTTCCAAGAATTTAGCAGACTTTTTTACTCCCGACGCCCTTTAGAACTTGTCTAAAGCTCTCTCTTCTGAGAGCATTCTACCTACATTTTAGCTTTCTTCCTAGCTTCCAAAGCTAAAACAATCCTAGTAATTTCTGCTTTGAAGCCTTCCAAGGAAGTACCAACAGATTTCCTAAAGGCTTTAATTCGTTTCTCAACCCATGGTGATAATTGACTGGAAGCATCTGCCACTTCTACAAGTGGAGCAACTGGGTTAGCCATGGCCAAAGGTTGCACAACCAATGGTTCTTTAATATTTTCCCAGTTTACAAGACCCCCATCAGAGTGCCCCAACTCACAATTTGACCTTGATACAATAAAAACATTATCCAGAGCACCATCACATTCATCCGCCCAACTAACAATATGCCGTTCTTCCTTGAAAGTGTTGTTACCTTGTCCCACAGCTCCCTCGAGATCGGAAAAATCTGACATGCTCCCAGGTGAGTGGTAAAGTGAGAGAGGGATAGCTATCTACCTCCCTCCACAAAGCTCTAAGACCCACTTCTCTGAATTACCCCAGGTGTGCTCCAAATCTTCAACGAAATTCTTAATGGAGGGGTGAGGTTGAACATGACAATCCTCAGCTGTAACTAGCACCGAAGCTACTGGCAAATCGAAGAGCGTAGCACCGGCCACTGCAGTAGTGCTCGACTGAGAAATGCTGTTGGTCAACGGTGGAGGATTGATTCTCGACACAGACCCAAATTCTAAAGAATCAGCCCGTGGTGGAGAAGAGTTGTTGCTGTTGGTGGTGGGGCTGTTCTTCACTGGTGGGGAGATATTGATGTCTGTCGTCAGTTGGGAAGTGGTGCCATTAATGATGGTGGTCGTCGATGGAGGAGTGGGACTGTTCTTCACTGGTGGGGAGATGATGATGTTGGACAACGGAAGGGGAGTGGTGTCCTTGATGATGGTGGATGTCGGAGGCATATCGGTATCGTTACTAGTGGTGCTCCTCAGTGGGTTAGAAATGCCGTTGGTGGTGATGATAGTTGAAGGATGCATGGAGGGGGAGATGAGCTTCATTGGCATCATATCGGTGGTTTGATGAGAGTGGGTGGCTTTTGGCTTAGAACTAATGGGTTGCTGAGTTTGGGCTTTAGGCTTAGGTTTGGGGGCCCAGTTTTGGGTGTACATGTTACGGCCCTTGAAAGTGTTGGGCCTCATTCCATGGCTAATTTGATTGGAGCCCACATCTTTAATAAAAGAAGAAACTATAGCACACTGCCCCTCTTTCCCACACTCCACACGTAAAGAAATTTCTAGAGTCAGCAAATCTCTTTCGGCAAGCACATTAATATTAGTCAATATATTTGCCCCTTGTGCCGTATCTTTCCCATAATAACTCCTGCCGTGATCATGGTATGAGTTACTGGGAATTGAAGATTTCAAATTTTAAAAGACCATAATCTTCTCCTTACCTTTATTTTTTGCACCGCCGTGATTATGAGGTCCACCAACCACCACTGCCGCATTAGCCTTTGGTGCACTTTGTATTCTATGAAGCGATCCCTGACTAGTCAGGGAAGCTGGTTTTAAAATTTTCTTCAGGTTTATGCCAAAGTCGCGCCAGCCACTACCTAACCTTCCCTCAGGTATCACTATGTTACCCTTCCGTCGACCATGAAGAAGTTCAAAAACCATTAAAAACGTGCCATGGGCGTTGGACTCCAATTGAAGGATGAAAACAATGTCACCCTTTCTAATCGTTCTTGCATAATGACCAGGTGATCACTTTGAAATTAATTCCTCCAAGTGGAACAAGAATCGGTTTGCACTCTCCTTCCCCATAAAAACAAAGCGCATTGAGGTAAGGCCTCTCTCAAAGATCTGTAATGAAAAATAAGAACCCCCTTCCTCAATGGAAAACTCAAACGTTTTGGATTCAATGAAGAAAAATGTGAAACCACCCATTGCGAATAGAAAGAAAGCAGCAGCTACCAAACTAGGAAGAAAGCACGAAATCTAAAGCAGCAGCAACCATACTATGAAGAAAGCACAAAATCTATGGCTAATTCAAGGTAGCCAGGCCTCATATGTGACTAATCCGAGGTAGCCAGGCCTCATGATGAACTCGAATAGCAGTCTGAAAATTTCTGGAGGAATATGGGAATGAATGGTTCTATAGCTTGTTCCATCTTATCATTTTTTGGTAGAGGTCCTATCAAAAAAAAAAGAAAAAGAGTTTGATAGAGAATGATTAATGCACTAGTGAGAATGAGTGAGTTGATTCAAGTTGAGTGAACGAAGATAGATAGAGAAAGACCTAGAATGACATTAGTAGAAGTAGAAAAGCACGCCAATTAAGGAGGAAACCAAGAGTATGCCTTTAGATAGAATAAAATGGTGGAAAAGAATATTTGTGCCATGCTTGACTAGTTTGTTGATAATCCATAGTTGACCCCAAAACTTTGGGATTAAGGCTTGGTTGTAGTATTGATTGTCTTTGTAATTGTTACTAATTTATATTTGGGCTACATAGGCTCCTGGTAATTATATGGTTTACTTTGGTGCTACATGTGTGGGCCAATGGTCAAAGCCCAGTCAGAACTTTTGTGAGCAAGGTTCTAGTTTATTGGAAGGGTTAACTCCTCTAGCATTATCATTCTGTAGTTTGTGCAGGTGTATGTGTGTGTGTGGGCTCACATGGATGAGTCTGTCATCATATCTGCCTGTACTTAGGTTGAACTTTAGGAAGCATTTTTGTGTTGAGGGCTATATTCCATGTAAATATTTTATTTGTACTGATTCAGTCTTCCATGCTGGCAGATATGAAATATTCCAACTCATGGTAAATCTGTATACTGAGAGGTTTATTCAGATGCTTAGATTGCTCAGTGACAGGGCGAATGAATTAACAAATATAGAGATTTTGAAGGTATTTTGCTCAATTCCTTATGATTTTCAAGCAAACATCTTATTTTTGCAAATAGTCTTTGCAGAAGTAAACAGACCATGTGCTATGGCACATGGAACAACTTGGCCATTTGCAAGTTAACTCATACCAAGATGTGTCATTATAGCAATACTTGCACTTTGGATTTTGACGGAATCTAGTTAGGATAAATTCAATTTTTGTTACCATCGTAAAGATATTATTATAGTAACAGTTATGCTAATAGAAGTTTGTTAGCACTTCCTTTGTTTATCAAGTGATGAACAAACATCTAAATTCATAAAAACTGCTGGTTAGTTGATGATAAGCTCCACCTTGCTGTTTCTGGTGCTGCTGACTGATGTAATTATTGGTCCAGAGGTTTCATAGTGCTCTACAATTGGGTAATTACATACTGGAGTGCCCTACTGCCTAATAATTACATCAGACATGGCACTTTTCTTAGAAGCAACTGTAGTTAAAGTACTTGGGGGTGGAAAAATGGTTTCAGTATTTTGCTTATTGAAGCATATTTTATTTCTGACTTTTTTAGGTATAATGTGTTTCATATTATCATTTGAATTTCTTATTTCTGACTTTTTGTTTCTCTTTCTTATTGCCTACAACTAGGTAACTGGTTGGGTAGTTGAATACCAAGATAACCTGATTGGGCTCGGTGTTGATGACTCTTTGGCTCAAGTTTGTTCTGAGAGTGGTGCCATGGATCCCCTCATGAACGCATATGTAGAGAGAATGCAAGCTACAACAAGGGTAATTATTTACCTGCCTTATCAACCTGTTGCAAATCATATTTGATAATTTAAGATATTGCGCAAATTACCTCTCTTGCTGAGCCAGACCACTTCTCCCATGTAACTATTGCTTTTTACTGGTTCTGTTTCGTAGAAATGGTACTTGAATATCTTGGAGGCTGATAAGGTGCAGCCACCAAAGAAAACAGAGGATGGAAAGCTGTATACACCAGCTGCAGTTGATTTATTCAGAATCCTAGGAGAGCAGGTGCAAATTGTTCGGGATAATAGCACTGATGTCATGCTATACAGAATTGCTTTGGCAATCATTCAGGTGATTAAGCCAAACTTTCATAGACATATTTGATATGCATTAATCCCTCAAAAATTAAATCACAACTCTTAAAGTTCAAAATAATTTTTGAATTGGTTCAGATAATTTAGTAATTATAAAGTGTGCATGGAACAATTTTTTTCTTCTATTTTCTGCATGTATATGATTTTTTCAGAGTCTAGGCAGCAGCCATAACAACATACACTCACATTAATAAAGTAAGGTTCTTATATATATATATATGTATGTATGTATGTATGTATGTATGTATATTTAAAGAGTGAATACTTCCTTCAGATGTAATCTTGGCCATAAAAAAATGTCTGCTCTGTATTCTTTGTTGAGGGGATGAAGTGAATTGAAAGTTAAGCTTGTTGAATTTTTTCTTGGAATTGTCCTCCCTCTACCTTCGTATAAATCTTATCTTTCGTTGCTTTTCTCAGCTTTCTCATGTCATATTCCATCCTAACCTGATTTCCAACAAATTAAGTTTTTTGCCTTCTACATATCCAACTTAAGATTCTAAATCTTACCCACTTGATTCTTACCACATTCCTAGAAAGAAAGCCCCTTAACCACACGTATCCTAAGACTGTCCTGCATCAAGTTGGACTTCAACTTTACAAAACTTAAAGAATTAGAGTGTGGAATATAGTTCAACTCTGTTATTTTCCGGACATTAAGCTGTTCTTCTTTAAAACCTTGTTGGATTGGATGTCAGTTGTGGGTTGCTATTCTTTATGTTCAATTTATGATTTGATTGATCATTGTAATCTGTGCGCTTTGATTGTACTCTCCCCATTTGTATACATCCTGTATACTTGGGTGACTATTTTTTCTGGTATCAATAAAGTTTCATTACTTATAAAAAAAATATATATATAGTTCCATCTCGTTTGAAGTGGCAAATTTGGAGGGAAAGGATTAGGAGGACTTTTTGAGGGGCAAGAGCCATCTATGGAGAGAGTAAAATCTCATTGTGTTGGATCTCTCATCTATTTGATGACATTGGATGGAAGAAGACCTTCCAAGGGATCTCTCTCCTATTTGATGTCAGTGGATGGCAGTTGAATGATGCAAAAGAAAATTTATGAATTTCTAAGAAAGAGAAAGAAAGTGGCAGCATAATGAGAAAGAATTCTCAAATCTCCATTCTTTTTTTTTTTTT
>NW_027069514.1:1753963-1767068 GCF_002906115.3 Quercus suber | reverse complement strand
TACCCCAAATAAGACCCAATCAACCAATAGTACATCTCACATCCAGAAACAAAAAGATTACAGCTTACACTTAAATAAAATTAAAATGAAATTGGCTTCTCATTACTTACATTATTGAGGGCAGCTATCCCACTGTATACCCGTTCCAATCCAACATAGATTTGGAAATACAGTCCCACATTTGTCCCATTTAAAAAGTTTCATCCTTAAACTTATCCCATCCCATCTGATTCTTTTGGAAACTATATTTCAATCCAAGAATACCTTCATTCTAGTACCATAATTTAAGCTCAAAACACACAAAACCAATAATCATTACTTCAAACCCACCCACATCCACACACACACACACACGTGTGTGTGTGTGTGTGTGTGTATATGTATGTATGTATGTATGTATGTATATGTAGTGTATATGTATATGTATAGCCAATGAGTTATTCCTTATTCCTTAATAATGAGATGGAAGGTGAGGTCATGGGTTCAAGATCCGCTAGGTGCGTGTGCAGATTACCAATAAAAAATTGTATGTATATGCTTTCTTAATATAACTAGTGTGAAGATTTTATTAGAAAGATGAACAGCCTAAGTGTAGAAGTTGTACTAAAGGTTTTAAAGAATTAGAATTGAACATCATCAAGAAAACCTGCAAGAGAGAGAAGAGACACTGCCAATCACATTCAACCACTCACAAATTTATATGGATTTCTACTCAGAAGTAGATAATTAGTGATGTTGAAAATACAATTGTTTCTCTATCCAAATTGTTTACATAAGGCAGAGTGGGGCAATGCCCTAAATTGGACCATTTCTACGTCTTAAAAATACTTTAGGAAAAAAATTGGTTTTGAGTCTTTAGCACAATCCATATACTCAGATTAGATCCAAAATTTAATTGCGTAGATGTATCTAGGGAGAATTCACTCTGCAGCAACTAATCCCTAGATACGCATGTCGTGATATTTTATTTCACAATTGAAGCATTAAAAAAAAGTCCTAAAGTTAAGGGATTATCAATCGGTAATGTCGCTCCAATACCCAACCAAAAGGCTACTGCGATACCAATCTAAAAGTCCGTTGTTGCTAATTGCCAACAAAAATATCAACAACCTTTTTTAAATGAATGAAATTTATTTAAAAAGTGCAGCAAAGGGTACAATCCTAATACGTGGGACATATGCAATAGGTACACCAATAATCTATTAGTGTACCTAACAATAAAAAAATCAATGTACATAATCAAATTTGAAAAGGAATGACAGCTACTGTATTTTTTTTTTCTTGGTTTTATTTTTTTAGTTGACTTGAGCTCCTGTTATAAAGATTTTCATCTCTCCCCTCAACTTTATTGTTTTCCCTTTCTTATCTTTTTGTGTTAATGCAAATTTTATATGTTAGAAATTTTAAAATATATGCCAAGAATTTTTCCTTTTTTAAGCTTGCTTTTCCTTTTTCATATATAGGTTAATTTTGAAGACACTTGCAAGGGTTTCCTAGAGTTTGCAAAGGTATGATCAAATTTGAAGGTTTTCATTATATATTTTTTGGTGTGTTTTCCTTCAAATTTCACATGCATAATGCCCTACATGCTATATATTTATTATTCTATTACTGCATTATATACTTGTTACAAACGAGAATAAAATAATATAGAGAAGCAGAAATAAGAAAGAGAGAAGAACACAAGGGATTACATGGTTCGGCCAACGGCCTACAGCCACAAGATAAAGCCCTAGCAGCTACATTTTTATAGTATACTCAAGTAAACTATTACATTGCACCCTTAATAGGAACCCTTAATAGGATATATAGAGAGACTAGAAGCTAGGGTTAGCCCAACATTGGGTTACACCATAACTGGGCCTCTTAGGCCATTACATCAACATAAACCCAATACTTTAACGAAACTTAAATGCTTTATCATTAAACTTGTGAATTGTACTTGATGGCATATTGAAAAGCTTAAAATGTATGTTATGTCTTGTAATATATCTTGTGACATATTGGGGTTGGCCTTACTTTTTACACTACATTTTGTTTGAGGTTGGGGATGGATCTAGAGTGTAGTTTTGGTAGGATTTTTGCTACGGGGAGAGCCCTCTAAATATGTGTTTTCCAGAGTTATTCTAGATCAGCCGAGATTAGGAGGCTTTTGTGGAAAATCTTATGAAGTTCTCTAATAGGGTTCTTTATTGCAATCTGAATTTAATGAGAGTTGTTCAGGATTGGGGGTTGGAGTTTTTGTCCAATTTTACGGATATTATTTATGGCATTTCTATGAGAGGCTGGGAGGATAAGATGTGTTGGAAATCAGATAAGAGAAGGGGTTTTGAGGTTAGTGGCTATTATTGGGTTTGGTTAATTTATCAAAATTTGATCATTTGTCACCATGGAGTTACAATGTTATGTGCAATCCTTTACTTATCAAAAATAAAATCATCAGTCACTCTAGTGATGAGATCCTGGATTGCATATCAATTTAGTGGAGCCTAGCAACATTTGTGGATGTTCTGAAGTGCATATATGGCTGCCCATTGCATATTACACCGAGTAATTTCATTCCTCTTTTTGAGGTAATCATTTACAAGGTTTTGATATTTCTACTATTGTGGTGTATTAATTCATGCATAGTGGATAGGCTCTGATATGCCTCCTCCTCCTCCCCTCCCCCCTCCTGCACCCCACCCTCACCCTTTTCCCCAACCGCCACCACTTTTTTTCCCATTCTTACCACCTTTACACACCCCTCCTTCCCTTCCTTTGTGCTTTCCTCCCTAATTTGGGATTTACCCATATCCTTATTCTCCTCCTACATCTCTGCCTATCTCATCCCCACCTCCTCAGCAGCCTAACCAGACCAAACTGCCTAACTTTTCTCCTGCACCTTTAGCTATACCAAATATTCCCACCGTTAAAACCTCACAAAATCTCCATCCGACAACTCGTGAACATGGGGGCAGCAAGAGGTCTTCTTGCATTGATGCAAAATTTTTTTCTCTTTCTTTTGATGGGGGGCGGTCTGATTCATATGCCATTCATGAGACGTGACGGGATGTTAGGAGTTCTATTTGGGTTGGACGTAGGGGTATGGAGTGGATCCTTACTTGTTTCTCTGTCATACGAGACTAGGTGCCTGGTCAAGATGTTCTTTGTAAAAGATTCAGGGACAATGGGAAATTGATAGAGTTTTGCGATAGATCAAATAAAGCTGGGCTTTTTGTGGTCATAGCAGTATACTTTGGAGGGGCTCGAAGAGGTAGTGTTATGATACTAGCAAGTTCTAATAGTGCTAGTTGGTCTCTGATCCAGAAAGAATTAAGGAATTTTTTATCTGGTGCAAAACCTCCATCTTCGGCCGGAGCTTCCTTAGATAATAGTGGCAGTTGGTCAAACAGTCGGCGGTGGTTGGAATGGGAATAATTTGCCTATCTATGGTAACCAATGGAAGTTAAGGAATTTTGAAAAAATTGGAACTACTTTGGGACATAACGTGATTCATGGAGATCCTATAGTAAATGTTTCAGTTATAATGGGAGACCCATGCGGGTATTTAATTTTAAGTTGACATCTACAAATTTGGCTTTGAGAATTTGTAAGTCTAAGGGTGGGCCATGTGTGGTGACATATTTGGATGAGAAAGATGCTTTCACGGAAGGTTTGAGTGTGAATGGAGATCAATGGTGCAATCCTCAAGATGAGTGTGTGCCATTGAGCGACAAGAATGGGTTGGAGTTGTTTAAGGGTGGTTCTGAGGCTCTTCTGCTACAGTGGAAGCATAGTGGAACTAACACTAGTGGTCCTTTTCACGAGGAGGCAAAGAGTGGCTTATTGGAGTGCTCACCTCTATCTAGGTGGGATCCTTTTGAACAGAGGGAGTTGGAGGTGACATGGGAAGTTGATGAGTGAGAGGTTCAGGGGTCAGAGGTGAAAAATTCGAAATGGGTGGTGAACTTGATGAAAATTTTCTGTAAAATTGTGGGTTTTTCCATTGTCATGAAGATCAATGTTTGGCTTTGTTTCGTCTTCTGGAACAAGACTGCATCGATGTGGATAACCTTGGAAATTCTAAAGGGATAGTAAAAACAAAACAAAAAGGGTTCAAGGAACTTAAAGGTTTGATTTCTTCAATTAATTATGATAGGGTATCTTCCAAAGGGAGGGACAGAGGTTCTTTACATGGTAAGGGGCTAATCACTACTTTTAAATGAGTTTATGGCTTTTATCCTGGAATGTTAGGGGATTAAACAATCCTCAAAAGCGGGAGGTATGCTAGAATCTTCTTAAGGAGTGAAAGTGTGATATTGTTTGTTTTCAAGAAACCAAGCTGTCTTCTTTAAACTCTGCTATTGTTCTAAGTCTTTGGGGTAGTCCATTCCTTGACTGGGTTGCTTTGGATGCAGTCAATACTACAGGGGAGTGTTACTGGTTTGGGGCAGGAGAGTTTATGAAAAAATTAACAGTGCTACAAGTCAGTTTTCTATTAATGTTTTGCTGAAGGGGGTGGTGGATGATTTTGTATGGGCATGTTCTAGAGTGTATGGTCCTAATGATGATAGCCAACGAGGTGCTCTGTGGGAGGAGCTCACAAGGACACACTCTAGGTGGAATACAGCTTGGTGTGTGTTTGGGGATTTTAACATCATTCGATATTCGAGTGAGAGATTTGGTTATGAGGCTTTCAGTCCAGCTATATTTTCTTTTTCAGATTTCATTAAGGCTAATTACCTTGTGGATTTACCCCTTGAAGAGGCTTCTTTCACCTGGTTTAGAGATTCGGGGACAGATTGTATGTCAAGAATCAATAGGACCTTGGCATTGGTGGATTGGATAGATCATTTTGGGAATGTGTCTCAAAGGGTGTACTCCCCTAAGTGGTTTCTGATCATTGCCCACTATTGGTGGTTGTTGGTTGTGTTAATAAAGGTCGAAGTGTTTTTAAGTTTGAGAATATGTGGTTGAAAGAAGAGGGTTTTGTGGAGAGAGTTCGGCAATGGTGGAATGGGTATTGCTTTCTAGGATCTTCGAGCTTTATTTTGGCTCGAAAATTAAAAGCGCTTAAAGATGACTTAAAAAAGTGGAATAAGGAGGAATTTGGGGACTTGGCCTTTGGGAAGAAATGCCTTTTATCTGAGTTGTTGGGTTTGGATGCTAAGGAGGACTTGTTGGGTCTTTCACAGGAGGAACAAACTTGTCGTATTCAGATTAAAGGTGACATTGCACATTTATCCTTATTGGAGGAGATTTCTTGGAGACAAAAGTCACAGATTTTGTTTGTGAAGGAGGGTGACAATAATGCTCGCTTTTTTCACCAGGTAGCAAACTTACATAGAAGAACTAATCATATTTGAAGTATAGAGGTGGATGGTGTCCTTTATGAGGATAAGGGTGAGGTGCGGTCTAAGGTGGTCCATTTATATCAGGATTTGTACACGGAGTCAGAATCTAGGCGTCCTTCTATGGAAGGTTTGGAGTTTGCTTGTATTGAGGAGGAGGAGCAGATTGCTTTTGAGAGGGACTTTTCTAAAGAAGAGGTGGTACAGGTCCTTCAAGAGGTCGGTGATAAGGCCCCAGGTCTTGACGGCTTCACTATGGCCTTTTTTCAAAAATGCTGGAGTGTAATGGAAAAGGATGTTATGGCCTTCTTTGATCATTTCTGTAGGAGCTCAGAGTTTGAACGGTCTTTGAATGCTTCTTTTTTATTTTTTATTCCCAAGAAAAATAATGCACTGAATATTAGAGATTATCGGCCTATCAGTTTAGTGGGCAGTATGTATAAGCTGCTATCTAAGGTGTTGGCTAACAGATTGAGGACGGTGTTGGATAAACTCATTTCGGAGTCACAAAATTCTTTTGTTGGTGGTAGACAGATTTTGATTCAGTGCTTATTGCTAATGAATGCCTAGATAATAGATTGAAGTGTCAGACTCCGGGGGTGGTGTGTAAGTTAGACATTAAGAAAGCCTATGATCATGTAAGTTGGGACACTTTGTTTTATTTGCTAGAGAGGATGGGCTTTGGGGGTCGATGGAGAAGTTGGGTAAAGGCTTGTGTCACTACTGTTTGCTTCTCAGTTTTGGTTAATGGTTCTCTTGCTGGTTTCTTTAGTAGCTTTAGAGGCCTTAGACAAGGTGATCCATTGTCTCCCCTTCTTTTTCTTTTGATCATGGAGGTTTTAAGTCGTATTTTGAAGAAAACTGAGGACAGTGGCCTTATTTAGGGTTTTCATGTGGAACCTATTAATTCTACTAGTATTCTTATTTCTTATCTTTTATTTGTTGATGACACCGTTATTTTCTGTGATGCTTCTAGGGATCAGTTGCTATCTATTAGGTTGGCTTTGACTTGTTTTCAAGCTTTTATTGGTTTGAAGGTGAATATGGGGAAAAGTGAAATTGTCCCAATTAGGGAGGTGAGCAACATTCACAATTTGGCTAACATTCTTCAATGCAGGGTAGGCAATTTGCTTATGATTTATTTGGGAATGCCATTGGGTACCTCATATAAGACAGCCTCTCTGGAATCCGATTCTAGAGAGGATAGAGAAGAAGCTGTCGGGCTGGAAGCGGCTTTATTTGTCAAAGGGTGGCAAACTCACTTTGTTGAAAAGTACCTTGTCAAGTCTTTCGACTTATTATCTTTCCCTTTTTACTGTTCCTAAAGCTGTGGCGATGAGTTGGAACGTATTTAGAGAAATTTTTTGTGGGGTTCTTCAGCTAAGTGCTTCAAATATCCCTTGATGGCTTGGGAAAAGGTTTGCTTGCCTTGCGAGTTGGGTGGGTTGGGTATTTGGAATTTGGTGTCATTTAATCAGGCTCTATTAGGGAAATGGCTTTGGAGGTATGGCCATGAAACTACTCATTTGTGGCGGAGGGTTATAGCCATGAAGTATGGGGAGGGGAAAGGGGGCTGGAGCACTAGAGTTTGTAGAAGGGCTCATGGTTGTGGTTTATTGCGTATTAGTGAAGGGTGGGAAAGTTTTTCTAGGCATTTGTCTTTTGTGGTGGGGGATGGTTCTCGTATTCTTTTTTGGCATGATAAGTGGACTAGGGAGAATTCTCTCAAATCTCTTTATCCTCAGCTATTTGTGTGTTTAGCTAATAAGGAAGCTTGTATTTCTGAAGTGTTCAGTCCTCCAGTTGGTGATAATGATAGAGTATATAGTTTAAGATTTTATAGGGAATTTGATGATTGGGAGTTGACGGCTTCCTATTCCCTTCTTCACTTCATTCAAACTCAAATTCCTAGGGGTGGAGGTAGTGACAAACTTTTTTGGTATCTTAATGGAAGTGGGAAGTTTGATGTTTGGCCTTTTTATCATAAGATTCGAAATGTAACTCTTTCTACTTTCCCTTGGAAGGAAATTTGGAAAGTAAAGGTTCCTAAAAAGTTGGCATTCTTTTTGTGGACGCAGCTCATGGCTAGATCCTTACTTTGGGTAATCTTATGCTCCGTGGCTGCACTTTGGCAAATTGTTGTTGTATGTGTTGCTGTAATAAGAAATCTGTGAATTACTTGCTGATTTCTTGTCTGGTTGCTTATTCTCTGTGGATGTATATGCTTCGGCTGTTTGGGATTGTTGGGTCATGCCAAGTTCCGTTGCAGACTTATTTTTTTGTTGGTATCATTGGCTTGGGAAACATAATTCTGACATTTGGAATCTGGTTTCAAGCTGTTTAATGTGGAATATTTGGACTGAACGGAATCGGCGTTCTTTTGAGGATATGGGAAAATCATTAGATCAATTGTTAGATTTATGCAAATGGACCCTCTTTGATTGGTCTCGATGTTGGGGCCTCTCGGATTGTTCTACTCTTACGGATTTTCTTGTCTCTTAGAATAGCTTAGTGTTTGTTTGCTTCTTTTTACCTGTCTTTTTTTTTTTTTTTTTTTTTCAACAACTTCAACTTTACATCATGTACACCCTCTAATGTGGTAGTCTCTTGTTGAACCTTCTTTTTGTCAAGTATAATGGAATCGTCCTTCTCAACAATAGGCAATATATCCTTCTCAACAATAGGCAATATATCTGACTCTTCAATAGGTTGAATTAAATCTACTGTGAATGGTTTAAATTGCTCACTTTCTTGTTTAGGCTCTACAATATTGTCTTTCGCATGTGAAATTTTACCTTTGGAAGTTATTGTTCACCTTTTGAGACGCTTCAATTAAGTTTGCAGAAATATTTTGGAGGCTATTTGTCAATTTCTCCATGGCTTTCTCCATGGTAGACTGCGCTGGAGTGGGCTTAGGATTAGAAATTGCAAAAACATTCATCCTATTTTCTTCAAATTGTGCAATTGGTTGTCTGTTCCATTGCCTTACACTGTCTCTTGGATCTTGAAAATTGAAATGAGAAGATTGGGGTAGCTCCTTGTGAAATACAATACAAATGTATTCTTTCATTTTTTCCCAAGTAATTTGAGACTGGTGACAACTAAAGTGAAGCCACTCATAATGGTCCTAAGTCCTAACACTCTAAATCTATACCAGAAACTCTCGTTGTGACATACTAAACCTTTTCCTTTGCAGCTGATAAACTCACTTGTGCAAATAATTGGTCCACGTCGAATAACCAATTCTTGAAAAACCATAAGTTGTCGTTTGGAAAACCATAAAAAATAGTTGGTTCCAATACCACAATGGTTCTTCTGGAATAATCTTCAACAAATAATTGCAACTAGTGACTCAAATGACTGCACGTGTGCTGGTTGGAGTGACCTGGTTTATTTATTTATTTATTATTATTATTGCAATTGGTCTGGTTTAATGAGTTCACTTTTTTTTTTTTTTGTGGATGTTTGGGTTGGGTCAAAAGGCAGGGTACAAACAGGTGTTTTTTTTTTTTGGGAGGAGGGTGGGGGGGAGGGGTCAGTAAGGTGGGGTTTTAATCTAAAATGGACTGGGTCAGGTATCAAAGGCTATCTAAAGAAGCCAGGTTAGGGGAGCAACTCAGATGGGAGACCATTGGGTTACCTTTTGAGATTTGGTTGGTGGGTTTGGCATGACTGAGCAACATTGTGTGAAAGCGAGGCCTGCCAAGGGATGGCGGCAGTGCAGTGTAGAGACAGTGACAGTGTGTGGCAGCGCAATGTGGATGAGGACCCAGATCGAACCGAGGCAGTGCTGCCCTTCAGTGCTGGTCATTGGATCCAAAAACCAGGCTTGAACTCTGGTGGTTGTTTCTGGGCTGGGTCTTGCAGTTATGGGTGGCAGCTGAGTCCAGTGGTTTCTAGGCTGTGGGATCTGTGGTCGGCAAGAGGTGGTTTTATTTTTGAAGTGTGTAGGGCCTTGATTATAAACTGGGGCCTCAAGTGTACACTGGAAAATAAAGGATAGAAACCTAGGAGTCAGCAATTAGGCTTGCTTGGAGTCAGCACCAAGCGAAGAAAAAACTACTAGGAGTCAGCACCAAATCAAGAAAATAACTTTTTTCATTCATCAATTTCATCTCCAAAGGAGTAAAAATTATTGCTTATATAGATAAAATAAACCCTAATTTTAATTGGCGTAGGAAACCCTAATTGCCTTAAAAAAAAAAAAAAAAAAAAACCTTTCTTCCAAATATTAAAATACTAATAGCCTAATAAACTACTAGGACTAAAACAAAAAATACAACCGACTTTCAAAAATAAATAGTACTAAATTAAAATTAAAATTAAAATCTCCTTGTGTATCCCGCATCATGGGTACTTTGCCAATTTTACCATATCCATGCATCATAGTTTTGATAAAGCCAAAAGAAACTTTTGGAAGCATATTTTGACATACCATTTAGACCATAGTGTAACTTCATATTTACCAGAGTTAACTGTTTAACCCTCCAATTTATTTTCTGAATTTAATTTACTCTGAACCATTTAAAACACTGGTAGGACCAGAAAAGCAATGAGTTACTGCAGTTCATATGACCTGGCTTGTTTTTGTTCAGGTTATTAAAATATCTCATAATAAGTGATAGGGATTTAATATCAAAATTGTGGAACTATGTTATCTTTGCGTGCTTGTCAACTTTTATCTTTTTTATACTCTTATTTATAGAGGTTAATAGAGAATATACACATGGAATTTATTTCCTTAAGCTTTCAGGTTATATAATTGTGGGCAGCTTCCAAAAATCTAAAATTTAATACGTAAATGTCAGTATTTTTTCTTGCCAATCAAATGTAATATTAAACGTGTAATCAACATTTAAGATTTTTCTAACATTAAAATGTCACTATGGTTTGATTGGAGTCAGCCTGACAGTGGACCTTTTGACTATTTTCTTGACAGTCACAAGTTGGTTGTGTAATGGGCCTAATGGCCACTGTCACATCAATCCATAAGTTGTGGATCATTAAACTAAACCACGCTTTCATCTTAACCAAAACCTAAATGCTTATTGTTTCGTGTGGATTTAGTATATCAGGCTTCAATTTGGTGGTCCAAAATGTGGTTAATTGTCCCCATATTTATAAGATTATATATGTCGGTTCTAAATATGTGTACTGAGTTATGTTTCACCTTAAATTTTAAGGAAATTCTCCTTGATTAAAAGGAGTAAAGGACAAATGCAATGTCCAAAATGACAGGGACAGAGACGTTGAGAAAAAAAACTATACATTGCTAAGGACCTAACAGCAGATATTGTTGTGATTAGTGCAGAATTGTGCAAAAGTGTCCACATGGACAAACCCATGTAATTGGAATTAAGTTGTCATTGAGTTAAGTTCAAATTGTCTCTTGGGGAAAAATAGATTAGGTAGGCAGAAGGCAGTGTCTCTGGAACATATGCTATCACTGAAGAAAAGATTTCATGATGGATGTCATTAAGTACAAGAGACAACCAGACCATCAGTAGATGCATTTTGAAAAAAAGAAAAAGAAAAAAAATTGACGGGCTTTTCATAGTATTTATGCATAAGATCAGGAAGTGTCCCAGTAAATAAAAAGTGTATAAGAAATTTATGTTTATTACTTTTCAACAACTTACAAATTTTGAGTATGTGCCCCATAGATCCCATGGAACAACTTGATAAATATTGCTTCAAAGTTAATCAATTAGTGATTTTAAATCATGCAGTCATTGCTTTTCTTATGCAATTTATGCACTTGTTAATGATGAAACTGTTTTATTTGGAAATGATTTCATTGATTTTCTTACTTAATTCTTCAAACAACTGTCTTTGTATCTGAGTTGGGTTTTCACCTTTTGCATATTCCAGAGTGGTGTGAAGGACAAGTTACAGAGTACCTGGTTGCAACATTCAGTGATTATTTTACAGATGTGAAGATGTGAGTTTTCTTCTTCTCTGACCTTGGAAACCTTATTTTTCACTGTCTTTAGGTTTCAATACTGCAGGCTTTTGTTGGTTCAACACACATTTGTGTACCTTTATTGTTTTGAATTAAAGTAGTGTTTGACATGGACAGGATTACAGCCTTTAGTGTGCTCCCTTCTTCTATCTTTTGGCCATCTATTATCCTTGATATGTTTTGCGTGCATCAGGATGGCATCGAAAATTAATCATTTTTTCTAAATAGTTTTATTCTGGAGCATAGCCTTTATAAGATGGATTGTGTGGTTGGAACGAAATCGTCATTCCTTTGAGGACAAAGAGAAGACGTTGGATGAATTAAAGCTTTTATGCCATCATAGTCTATGGGAGTGGTCTAGTTGTTGGGGTTTTTCTGATTGTTCTTCTCTCTAAGTTTTTGTCCTCCCTTAGCTTAGTTTCCCGATTACCCTCTGTTTGTTGTACTGTTTGTTCCTTTTATTTCTTGTTGTTCATCATCATGAACTTCTTGTATTTCTCTTTTTTCTATCTTTTATACAAGTTTTCTAATTACCTATCAAAAAAATAAATAATAATAAGATGGGACTAGCAACTATTTGAGGTGGTTAGGGACCAACATTCAGATTAAACAGCATATTTGATTGGATTTTCAACATGCCTTTTCTTTTCTTCAATAAAAAGAAGAAAGCTTGGAGCTAACTTTAGTGGTCCCCTAAACCGGTATCAGGGACATATGATCTTAGTGTGTGGAAATCAATTAGAAGCGGTTGGTTAGCTTTTTCTAAATTTCTTTGGTATGACGTGGGTGATGGTACTAATGTGAAGTTTTGGGAGGATGTATGGCGTGGGGATTGTTTTCTTAAAGAAATATCTCCAGAGTTGTATAATATTAGTCGGGCAAGGGAGTCTTTTGTGTCGGAGGTCATGCGTTTCTCTCATGGGAGGATTCATTGGGACATTCGGTTCCGTCGCCTAGTGCAGGATTGGGAGGAGGAAGCGTTGGATTTGTGTTGTTGTATGCTTTATTCCACAAATGTACGGGGCTTTGGTGCTAATAAGGTTTGTTGGAAACCAGCAATGAGTAAGGTTTTGAGGTTAGAGATTTTTACCACTCTCTATCCCTTCTTCTAACATTTCGTTTCCTTGGAAAAGCTGATGGAAGCCAAGAACCCTTCTAGAGATTTTTTTTTTGTCTAGATTGCTGCCTTGGGAAATTTTGATGATTGATAATATTGGAAAGGATATTGTTGTTGGATTGGTGTATATGTGCAAAAGATGGGGAATCGTGACATCTTTTACTTCACTTTCGTAGCTATAGTTGTGGTCTATGGTATTCTATTTGTTTGGTATCCATTGGGTTATGCCATATAAAGTTATTGAGTTGATGGCTTCATGGCAAGGCAAGTTTGGAAGACAGAAATATAGATTTCTGGAGGTTTGTGCCACGTTGTTTGTTTTGGTGTTTATGGCAGGAATGGAATGCTAGATGCTTTGAGGACTTAGAATGGTTGATCCTTGATATAAAGTCCTTTTTCTTTCATACTCTCCTTGAATGGAGCTTATGGCTTGTTTGGAAGTTTAGAGAGGGAGGAGAGTAGAGGGGAGTAGAGGGAAGGGGAGTAGTGGGGAGGAGAGTAGAGGAGAATGATTCACCTCCACCTTATTTGGATGTTCTTAAAATTAGTAAGGGGGAAGGGAGTAATTAGCCATTCTCCTTGTGTAATTTTGTTAATATAATAAGGGTAAATTAAGTAATTTACTTGGTTAATAGTTTATGTACTCTACTCCCCCTCCAAATCTCTCCAATTTGGGGGAATTAAAATTGGGGG
>NW_027069514.1:1708010-1752041 GCF_002906115.3 Quercus suber | reverse complement strand
TTTTTTTTTTTTTTTTTTTTTTTTTTTTTTTTCTTCTTCTTTTTTTCACTATTGTGAACCTTGTGTATTTTTCATACTATTCATTTTTCAATAAAACTTTTTCTTACCTGTCAAAAAAAATTATTGGGTTTGGACTTGTAGTGATCACTTTTTACCTTGGAAAAGCTGATGGAAGCCAAGAACCCTTCTAGAGATTTTTTTTTTGTCTAGATTGCTGCCTTGGGGAAATTTTGATGATTGATAATTTATTGGAAAGGAATGTTTGGATTTTGGATTGGTGTTATATGTGCAAAAGTAACGGGGAATCAGTAGACCATCTTTTACTTCATCGCCCTATTGCTACTAAGTTGTGGTGATGCAAGGAGCACCAAAGTCAAAAGAGCATTTATGTTTGATTTTAATTTGGAAGCATGCATGGTACACGCATGCTTAGCTGAAATTGTTGACTGGTTTTTCAAAGCAAGCTGGATGTGCGGCGATTATGCAGCTTGATGTGCGGCAATTTTGTTTCAGCATGTCTTTCTTGATGTAATCCTTGAATCCTATAAAACTAGGCTATTGTAATGGTGAAAGACAGTATATTTTGGAATAAGAATTTAATGAGTTGAGCATGAGTTCCTCTTTTGTTTGGTGGTGATACCAAGGTTTCTAGGAAGATTCTAGATGGTGAAGCTTAGGATTTGTTTTGTTTATTCTAGATGGTAAAACACATCCTGCATCATGTGGTCTATGATGTTAGGTATGTTTGGAGTTTTTTGGGTAATGCTGAAGACTCTGGTTGATCTACTAGCTTGTTGGCAAGGCCGATTTGGGCATCATTGCAATGGTGTTATTTGGGAAGTTGTCTCTCATTGTTTGATGTGGTTTGTGTTTGGAGGGAGAGGAATAATCAAAGCTTTAGGACTTTGAGAGGACTTAACCGGATTTTAAACTTTTTTTCTTTAAAAATTTGTTGGATTGGATGTCAATTGTAGGAAGTCATTATCTTTGTTCGATTTGTGATTTGATGGATTTTTGTAATTTGCGTGTTTGATTGTATTGGTCATTATGGTATACTTCATGGATTCTTGGGTGACTCTCTTTTTAGTTATATATATATATATATATATATCGTGACATATGGTTGGGAATTACTCCACTTTCCACTCTTTCTCAAAGAAGTTGACAATAAACCTGTATATGCTTCGTCTGCTCATGAAACACATGCTTAGAATTAATATGAATTGCTGCTTGATCGTCACAATACATGGCTATAGGCAATTGCACATCAAATCTAATTCCATTAGAAGGTACTTAATCCAAATAAGCTCCCATGACATATGTGCCATGGCCCTGTACTCGGCCAATGTACTAGATTTGAAATGCAACTATAATTTTTTTGTAGTGAATCTTTTACGGGATCCATTTGGATCAGTTCAATCCTAAACTGACCCATGTGTATTTCTTCGTGCTCGATAAAGTTGTTATATGTGCTGTTAGCATACATTGTAAATCCTGATGGGTATAATGTGTTTGAAATAGATATTTAGAACTAATGTTTAAATTCTGCATTGATGCTTGTTTGGAAGTTTAGAGAGGGAGGAGAGTAGAGGGGAGTAGAGGGAAGGGGAGTAGTGGGGAGGAGAGTAGAGGAGAATGATTCACCTCCACCTTATTTGGATGTTCTTAAAATTAGTAAGGGGGAAGGGAGTAATTAGCCATTCTCCTTGTGTAATTTTGTTAATATAATAAGGGTAAATTAAGTAATTTACTTGGTTAATAGTTTATGTACTCTACTCCCCCTCCAAATCTCTCCAATTTGGGGGAATTAAAATTGGGGGCTAGAGGAAGTCCAAACCCCTCCAAACTCCTCCAAATCCCTCCCCCTCATTCTTTAAAAAACTTCCAAACAAGGTAATTGTATTACTCTCCCTCCCTCTACTCTACTCCCCCTCCTTTTTTAAACATCCAAACATGCCATTAGTGTTACCTTCATGCACTTCTTTGTCCCACCCTGTTCTTCTTGATCATTGTAATTTGGGTTACTAATTTCTGCCACTGTAGTACATTTCCATTGTACTTGGGTTGGCTATTCTTTAATAAAATGTTCTTACATTATTTATCAAAACAAAAAAAAAAACTTTAGTGGTCCCAGTCTCTCTCTCTCTCTCTCTCTCTCTTTTTTTAATGAAAACAAAATTTGAGTATGATAACCAATGAAAAGGGGATGAAATGTAGGATGATATAGGTCTCCTAGTTCTTGCTTGGGTATAATATGTAGGTTGAATTTATCTCCACCTAATTGTCTTATTGACACCAGGAGTGAGGAATGCCTGATCGCTCCACCTAATTGTCTTATTGACACCAGGAGTGAGGAATGCCTGATCCTCAATATCGCACAAAACCAGTTTTTGCAAGTTACTTCATGTTATTACAATTGTACGTGTTGTACTGCATTGATCATATGATATCTTTTTAGTTTCCTCTCCTCCCAAGATAGTAGTGATGGTTTATGCCTTTTATTTCTGAAGGATATTTTCCTTTCTGAATTTTGAAGAAAGGAGGGATTGTTCCCAAGACCCCCTTATGGTTGGTGTGTGTTATGATCTTCTCTTCTGCTAGTTTTAATATTAACAAATGTGTCTATTAAAATTCAATAAATCCTTGAATCTAAGAAATGAATAGTTCTGTTCCTTGAACATTCCAGATGAACTTCTGTTATGTGTCTTAAACATGCTTGTGCCTAAGTCTTCCTTCTATCTGATCATTTTGTTTTAAATTAACCCAAAAGCCACTCATTAATTTGCCTTAGATTTGTTTGAGTATCACCAATTTTGGAACTCTGGCTTCAGGAAAGCCTGGCCAGAACCACTCATGTAAGTTTCCCTGCATGTAGCTCGTCCATGGTAACTTCTTCAGATTTGCATGAACTAGCAGGCCAATCACAAGTGGGAATGCTTTTGAACAATTTTGCTGATGTAGAATACAGATTTTTTTTAAAATCAGTTAGAAAACTATTATTTTACTTCTCTTATTTTGTTTGATGTGAAATCGAATAATTTTTTAAAAACATTTAGTGAAAAACAACACTATTTCACACAAATTAAATAAGAGAAGTTAAGAAATAGTTTTCATTTGATTTGTTTATATATATATTATTAATTACATGAAGCGAGAAAAATTATATTCACATAAAGTTTTTCATAAAACAAAAAGATAAATTTAAATTAAATAATATTACATTATTCAATAATTTTTTACATTATATTTTAGATATACTTTTTATGTTTGTAAAATTTCAAGTTATTTAGTATTTAACAGTAATGAAGAATTACACCAAACTGTTAATTTATCTGGTTTTATACCTTTTCTCTAAATTGATTCTTCAAAAATTCCAAAACTAATTCTTGAGAGAGAGAGAGAGCCATGGTTGTCGGCTTAATATTGTTCCATTAAAAGCCACTTCCGCTTATTGTTCCTCAAATCCAAGACATTCCAAAGCCCACATCCAAGTCAAAGAAATTACAAGGAATCCATATCCGATTACTACGAAAAAAATTAAGTTGCTACTTATGATTATGATGAAACTTTTCTTACGAATAATAAAAGTCGTCGGATAAAATAGATTTTTCGTCGGATCTGTTTCGTTGGAAATTAATTGTTTGTCAAAATTTTGAAAGATTTTCTACCCGCCTTAAAAAAAAAAAAAAAAAAAAAAAAAAAAAAAAAACCTATAACAAATACTTGGGCCAAAATGGACAAATACCCTTTTTGCGCAAAAAAATAACAGTTATTTGTCCTCTTTCTCAAACTAATTAGGAAAATACCCTTCTTTTGTAACTCAATTTTCTCAAAATCGAGTTTCAACATCACTATAGGTATGGGGAGATCAAACTTAAAAAAAATAAAATAAAATAAAATAAAAAATGCATGGAACTCAAGTTCATGGAGCTTGAGTTCCAAAACGCTACTATAGGGCTACAGAAATAATTTTTTTTTTTTTAATTTTCAGTTTGTTGTAACTTGATTGTCCAAAAATTGAGTTTTAAATTGAAACTCGATTTTTAGAAAATCAAGTTTTAAATTGAAACTCGATATTTAGAAAATCGAGTTTCAAAACAGGAGCATTTCCCTAATTAATTTGAAAAATGAGGCAAAATGCTAGATTTAAAATATAAAAAGAAAAAAAAAAAAAAAAGGAAGGGCAAAAGCCCATTTTCTCCCAAATACTTGCAATTTTTTTTTTTTTTTTTTTTTTGTCGAAGATCTCTCTCTCTCTCTCTCTTTATTATTATTTTTTTAATTTTATAAAGTATTTTGCCATACATTTTTTTTTGAATAACTTCAAATGTTTAACAGAAATAAAGTACTACAAGAAAAATTCTACCAAAAACCTTTACCAAGGAAAAAAAAAATGACTGTCGGAAATATTAAACCTCATGACAGTTTTTGTCTATCAAATATATATATATATATATATATATATATATATATATTTTCCATTGCTTGGTATTTGCCACAAACGGTCTTACATCATAAATAGTTAAATTTCTTTTATTTTTTATTTTTTAGCAATGGAACCAAAATCTGAAGCAATATAAATTATTTCCATCAGACATTTAGAGGTAAAAAATGTTATTAATATTATTATTTAAAATCTGCACTTAGTTTTCACGTTTTGTGATGGTTTTATTTCCTTGCATATATATATATATATATATAAACATTTTTACTGTCTTAAATACTTATACATTTAAAAATATATATATATATTAGATACAAATAATTATGATTGAGGTTGGGTTTGTATACTAGGAAATTTTCAAAATGATTGAAGTACCTCTTAATCTATAAAATAACCAAAATAACATTGAAACGTCTAAAAAAAAAAATCTTAAAAAGTTATAATAATACTAAAATACCCCCTAAAACCAACCACAACCGCAAAATTATCAAATTAACTTAAGATAACTCATCCAAAATGACTGCATTATGCTTTAAAATTTATGGAATTTCCCTCAATTTTTAAAAACCACACAAAAACATCTTCTAGGATCCTCAAGCTGTTTGAGAGGTATTTTAATTATTTTAAAGGTATAGTGTTATTTTGATCATTTTGAAGTTTTGAGGAGCACATGGGTCATTGTTGGGAGGTGGGGTACTTTGGTCACTTTAGAAGTTAATAAGTATCTCGGTCATTTTAGAGCTTCATATTTTGGTCATTTGAAGCTTCGAGGGGCACTTGGGTCATTGTTGGGGGTATTTTGGTTACTTTAAAAGTTTACAAGCATTTCAGTCATGTTAGAACTTCCATAATGTATTTCAGTCATTTTGGAGGTTTTGGAAGTCATTTACAGTCATTTGGTGATATGAAAGATTTTTCAATCATTTTGGAAGTTTAAGGTATTTCAATCATTGTGGAGTTCTAGGAGTATTTAAGTCAATTTAGATATTTCAATGGGTATTTGGGTCACATTGGGAGTTTTCAAATATATTTTGATAATTTTAGGTATTTAGGGATATGTTCATCATTTTAGAGGTTTAAGGGCACTTCAATCATTTTTGGAGCTTTTAACAGTACCTTTATCATTTTAGAGGTTTTCGGAGAATGTCAATGATTTTGAGGTTCAGCATTACTGGCAAATGGTGTTCTAATGTAATAATGAGTTGCGATTGTTTGAATTTCTATATTTTGGTGCAATTGAGATGGTCAAATTTTCTTTGAAAGTGGGTTGTCTTTTATTTCAATTTTGAAAATGATGATGGTGAGTGTGAACATATTATGCCGCATGAATATTGTCTTACACCCCTATTTGGCTAATTACTATATGAACAACTTGATTTTTTCTTCCTGGCACGATTGAGCTTGTTGCAATGGATGCTCGTAAATAAGGCTGTTTTTAGAAGAACTTTCAAAATTTCTATCTTAAAGCAAATACAAAACAAAAATTTCAACGCAAATCGAGATATGGAATGGTATATACAGTTGAAGTTGTCGGTCACAATATAGGTGTGGGTTGTATCCCAAAACCATGAGATCTGGACCGATTATGGTATTGATGTTGTTTTCTTTTAAGACAATGAATTGAAACTCATCCAGTATTCTACAAAAGTAGTATATGACGAAGGATGCAGCAAGTGTGAGGTGACAAAAATGTGTAGACAAATTGGCCAAGATCACGCATAGATGTCGTTCTGAGTGTCATAGAAGAGCATTAGCACGACGCTAAACCATGAGAACCATGAAGCATGTCGACTGGAGTTAACACCATTAATTAGTGTATGGTCAAGTTCGAGATATTAGTGTACGGTTCTGGTGGGTGATTGCACCATAAGATGATGCATTCTCAGAAATCCAATTACCCCATCACCAACATGGACCCTCATTTGTATTCATATACAATTTATTCACTCTACGGACACAAGGCTTATTGTTTATAACGCGGGAAATACCTAAATAAATAAGCATGCTTACATGCTTTTCTTCCATAAACAGTAGAGTACATTCCCCTAAAATCTTGTTTAGTTCCCTCTCACATGTATATAATCTATTTTGTTCTTACTCAACTTTCATGTGCGTGTGAGAGAGCATATATATATATATATATAAGAAATTAATTACCATTTATTTAATTAATAAGCTGATCATAAACCCAAATTAACTTAAAATTGAGCTTATAAAACAGCATATAAAATCAAGTTTGCAGTTATGTGGATTCATTTTTCAAACTTGGTCTAGAAATAAACTCAACCATTTCTTTTTAACTATTGAATATCACCTATTGTATCTAATTGCCCTGCTTGACGTACAATCCCAGCTTTGCCAATGCCTATATTAAAATATTTTCCAAGATTTTGAAAAACATTTCTTACACAAGAAATTAGAGATTTTTTTTTTAAAAAAAAAAAATTATTTTCCTTTGACAAAACACAGCCATGGAAGACCTTTCTAAAATTAACCACATCTTAATTGTAAAGAGATGAACAGCAGGAATTTAGAGACCAAACAGTTCGAGTAATATCAAATAAATCCCAAATAGGGCTGCTTGAGACATATTTTCTGACCAGGCTGCCTAGATAAATACCATATCAGGTAAGTCTTTATCTCTGATCACATGACAAACCAATTGAGTAGTTCTCCCTCTTATCGAACCTATATCAAAGAGAGCTACAGGAATCAAGAGGTAAAATAGATAAAATCTTCAGCCTGCACAAAGATACCTCACAATTTCAATCGATAGACTGATATCAATAGTTACATTTTATTATTATTATTTTTTAAAATCTCCAATTTAAAACTGATTTCATGCCTTGTGAGGTCAAAGAACAGTTGCAACAAAAGAAAACCTGGTGAACCTATGTAGCTCATGAATCTTGATAACATAATCCAGCACTTATTCTAGATGCAAAATCCAGGCATAAAATTTTCTTTCCGCCTTTGATTGATCTCTTTAGAGAAGCTTTGGAATAGGAAGTAAATGTAAGAATATCGTTGCAAGTAATTTAATAAACTTTATACAACTTGAATTTCATTTATCAGAGAGAGAGAGAGAGAACAGCATGCGCACAAGATAGCAAAGACTTCACCATTAATAAAAAATAAAAACTAATACAAATGTAACCTTTCCTTAAAAGAAAGAAGATTTACAGCTCTACAAAACTAACGCCATTGTCTTTTTTTATACATAGCCTCTTCACTATTTATATAAGCAAATACCCTTCTATCACAAAGAGATTAAAGGTCTATACAACTAATAGCATGGTCATCCGATCCAAGCATGGGTATTGAAATTGCATTACTAAGTCAGCTTTCGCCATATAGATCCCTTGGAAGCTGATAAGAACTTCACTTTTGGGAAAACAAACCCTGCCTTTGGGGGATTTCCATCAACAAGAGAATTCTCGTAAATCTCTTTGCACTCTTGTACTACCTGTTTGACAGAAATAACAGAAATATCAAACCTGCGGAGGACAGAACTCAAGCACTTTCTCCGAAGCACCATTGGTAAATGAAACAAAAGCAAAGAAAGTTTAAATTCTGCAACACAAGAAACAATTTAGCTCCAAGTCACTCTAGGTAAAAATTTCTGTAAAACTTTGGGACACTTCCTAAATCAATGGGGGATGTAAAGTTCCCTAAAGTTATATGTTCAACATAAGACAGAGGGAATACATTCTACTGTGGTTTATACCCGTATAAATTAGTGAACTTGGTCCTTGTGACATTTATAAAGCAGTACACATCTTATTAGGTACTGAATTGCACCATTACTTAGGAGTTAGGACCCTCCTGTAAAGCACTATGAAGTAATTTGATTTCCATCAGACATCATAACACACCCTGAAGAAACTAATTTCTCATATTTTAGCATCCAACAGTTTAGCTTTGATTTAAAGCTGAGGAAAAGAACTAAAATATTGCGCACGTACCTCCTTTGCATCCTTCCTTGGTATGCCTTCCCGTAATCCAACAAGTTTCTCAACAACCTCAGGCTGCAAGAGGAAAATATTGATAATTTATTAATGGAAGAATCTGAAATCTTCAAAATACTACCAGATATAAGAAAATGAAATAATTTAAAAAATATATATATATATATATATTGAAAAATTATTCATTTTCTAGAAAATATTAATGTAGAAACAAACGGACTTAGTAATATTTCTCTAAATCTTAAATTAGAGTAATCAACCTTTTTTAATTAGAGAATTAGTTGCAATTTTTTTTAACTATTTAACCGTGAAAAGTTTCAAGTCTATCAAGATGTTGTAAACCTTAATTAGTATAAGTAATTTCTTCCGGATTTTTTTAGTGAGTTACAATACAAGCGTAGATGATAGATCAATTGAGTTTATATCTCAACGCAAGTGCTAAGAATTACATAATCAACATAATTCATTCGTTATTGGTTTCAGATTTGCAAGCCATGCATACAACCATGGATGGCAGCTCCTACATTTTTAAACACACAGTCTCTTTTTCACTCTGTGTCTTCCATAAGCAAAGCCAAATAAAGGGAAAATCAAAGGAAACATAAAAAGAAATAATGGAGGTAGCCATTGTAGATTCTAGCTAGCTTTTTGGCCCACAGATTGATCTTTTAAATTGAGAAGGTTACGTTGAGGGGAGAACAAAACCTAATTAATTTGAGGACCACTCCCAGTGCTTAATGGTGGCCTTGGAGGCGCTCTCACAGAAACTGTACTCGCAGCAACTTCCTGCACAAAAAAGACACATTAAACCAATATTCTTAAAAGGGAAACATGAACGAGTGGCTTAGGGTATTAGTTAACAATTTATTTTTAAAAAGTTTTGACATCATTTTTATAAAAAAAAAAAAAATTGTTAAAATATTAATTTTTTTTTTATAAAAATTTTCTTTAATTAGATTGTTAATTAATGTCCTAAGAATACTCGTTAGCATGATTCATCTTAAAATAAAGGCTAAATATTGTTTGGATAGTGTTTGCTGTACGCACCTCGTTACACCCAATTTCTTTTAATTAAAATCGTGAGTTAAAAATAAGATTTGAAAAAAAAAAAAAAAAAAAAGTACTTAATAGGATGTTTAACTGTTTTTATTCTTATTATTTTACAGTCCCTTAATTATCTGAGATGTTTCATATAAAATTGTTTATGATCACACCAAGAATCTAAATTTTACAAGTGAAAAAAGAGAGTGAATATTGTTAGATATGAAACAATTAAAGCCCCTGAAAAGAAAGAGAAGGGAGGGAGAGAGAGAGAGAGAGAGAGAGAGACTTACAATGGTTGCTGTGCTTGAAGGAGGATCAGCTTCAGGGTCTGTTGTTGAAGATGGAGGATCAGGGTCCGTTGATGAGGGAATCTCTGAAACCTCTTCAGTGGTTGAAGAAGGGTCTTGGGTATTTGTTCCATTGATGTTCTCATCTTTTTGGTCTGAGCTTGAAGATTCCTCTTGTTCTTTAGTATCAACACCCAAACACTTCAAAATAGCCCTTAGAGCTTCTTCAAGAACATGGCATGGATTGTAGGCAGAGTAAACAACCGTTTCTTTGTTGACGTCCTTAGCTGCTGATGATGATGACGACTCCATTTTTGAGTCCTTAAAGCTTTCTTGATCTTCCTCTATAACTTCACTGACCACATGCAATAGATACTTCTACACAGATATATCTATTTCCAATAGGTGTAAGTTTGCCTCAAAAAAAAAAAAAAAAAAATCTATTCACTATAACAGATATATCTATTTCCAATAGGTGTAAGTTTGCCTCCAAAAAAAAAAAAAAAAAAAAAAAAAAAACCAGGACAATCTTTTGGATCGTTACATAATTATTGGCAGACTCACACAAGACTAAAGTATGTGATCACCATTAAGAGAACTGCCACCCACGTTTGGGGATCATCACCTCCATCCAACACAATTTCTCTCACCTGCTAATGCTATATCTATATATATATATAGATATCTATATATATATATATATAGATATATTCCAACTAATTAATTAAGCAACCTAAATCCATTCTGATCCAAGAGTATGACTTTTTTATATATATTAATTTCTTTCAAAATCAAGAGCATTTTTATATTTTATGGACATAGACTCGTTTAGTCTAATCTGTGGTTTCGCTAATACTGTTCACAGTTGTTGGGCTTGGGGGCAATGTTGTGCTTGTTTCATAAGCAGAAGGGCACACCAACTTCACTATTAATTTTACATCATTCTCCAATAAAAGAACATGGTTTAATTAATACAAGTGGAAATTAATATAATAGGATTATATGAGAGAGAGAGAGAGAGACAGACAGAGAGTATGAGTCAATCCTGAGGGCAATAGAGTAATGTTGAGTGTAGATGAAGATGATAGTAAATACATAATTAAAGAGGCCTAACAGCTATGCTACCTACTCCAGTCCCGGGCAAGGATGTCAGATGACAGGTATTAACTCATGGATGTTCTCTCGTTGTCTTCTTACAGTTATACCTAATCTCCTTTTTAACTCTTCTAAATACTGATCCACCGAATATTTTCATATGCCATTGGATTAATGCTAACCATAAATAAATAAATAAATAAACTTTGAGAGAAAGAAAATTCACATGATCAGGATCATCCTCATGGTCGCTCTTTTCTAATGGTGNAAATACATAATTAAAGAGGCCTAACAGCTATGCTACCTACTCCAGTCCCGGGCAAGGATGTCAGATGACAGGTATTAACTCATGGATGTTCTCTCGTTGTCTTCTTACAGTTATACCTAATCTCCTTTTTAACTCTTCTAAATACTGATCCACCGAATATTTTCATATGCCATTGGATTAATGCTAACCATAAATAAATAAATAAATAAACTTTGAGAGAAAGAAAATTCACATGATCAGGATCATCCTCATGGTCGCTCTTTTCTAATGGTTTTTTTTTTTTTTTTTTTTTTTAATTAATGATTTTTTAATAATATTGATTTAGAAAAAACTTTTTTTTAATTATTATTTTTTGTTGTTAGAGCCAAGTGTCATAGTTTTCACTTTTTTTTTTTTCTAAATTGAAAAAATTGTTTAGCAAGGAAAGCAAAACGCTGTCATTCATGAACAGCAAAGCATGAGTGGATTTATGTAAAGAAGAAGGTTAATGGGCTATATTTTTACAAAGGCCATAATGAAATTAAATAAGAATGTTAGCCAATTAAATCAAAGTCCAATTGGGGCAAATAGTTAAAGGAATTTCACACTAAATCCAAGTTCAATTCAGCATAACTTTCAGTTCATATATCAAATTGCGATAATTCAAGTTGTCCCTTATATCCAAGTGAGTATGAATGAGCTTAAAACCATGGCTCTTCATGGATAGGCAACATCTTTGTGTAGGAGAAGCCGTTTGGTCTGAGATTTGGTTTTTTGTTTTGATTTTTTTTATTATTTTATTATTTGAGTATTTTAATGAGAATTTTATTCAATGTGGTAGTCCCTATTCTTTTAGTTGCTAAGTTCTAAGGATGCACTAGCATACTGATGAATCAGAAAATTCTCATCGTCCAAAGAAGCTGTTGGATGATCAAACCACCATAAATGAACATTTAATGTGTGAGCCGTTACGCATAGACGGACATAAAGGCACGACCGTTGGTAGTATCTTAACCCAATTAAATGGCTCGAAGCGTTACAAGAAGACATTAAAGCCACCAATGAAAGCCTCCAATTGCTAGAAAGGTTAATCCTATATAAACTACATCAGACCTCAAGAAAAGGTACAGACACATCTTTCATAGTCCTGTTAGTTCATTGTCATTCTCTTCCCCAGTGCTTGACTTTATCATCGGCTGGCACCACACTAGTGACCCTTTCGAGAGAAACACAATTCTTTGGTTTTGTGCAGGATTCTAGGTTCTTTTGGCCATATTCCATTTGGACAAACCTATCAACTTACAAATTTAGCTTCATCAGTCTGGCGTCGTCAGTGGGGAGACTTTCAAACTGTAGCTTGCAAATGTAGCTCTACCATCCCCAATATCCAGATGGAATCCAATACACCACAGGATCCAATGGTATTGGCCTTACAAGTTCAAACGCTCATGGCCAATATAGAAGAACTCACTAGGTAGAATCAAGAGATGAGCAGCAGTTGCAGCAAGAAGTGAATCGTTCGCAAGCAAGAAATGACATCAACAGGAACAAAGATGAAGAAAATAGCAACAAGAGAGATGGTTAAAGGAGGATGGAGCCATCTGACAGGGCAAGTAAAGACCTCCTTAAAAGCATGAACAAGGAGATGGATGAGCTAAAGAATGCCATGAAGGAAAATACGAATAAGAATTTGGACGGAATGGTGAAGAGGACTAACTCTCCTTTCACCATAAAAGTCCTGGAGTGCCCTTTGCCCCCTAAGTTCCACTTTCCCTAGCTTGAGTCGTATGATGGCCTAAAGGATCCATTAGATCACATAAAAACCTTCAAGATGAACCTAAGCCTGCAATAGACCCCATATGATATCCTATGTCGTTCTTTCCCAACAACCCTTAAAGGAGCAGCATGAGTGTGGTTTAGCAAATTGGCCCAATCATCTATAGACGACTTTAAGCAGCTAAGCAATTCATTTGTACGTCATTTTTTTAGGGGACAACAACAGAAGAGACCAGCATATCATCTGCTCACGATCAGACAAGAGGAAGGAGAATCACTGAGATCATACATAAAACAATTCAATAAAGAAGTGCTCGAAATGGACGAAGCAGAGGACAAGGTACAACTGACCACCTTCAAAGCCAGTTCAAAGTCCAAAGAGTTCATGGTCGCACTAGTGTGGATGCAAAGGGAAGTCAAAGGAGTCACCACCTAGTTTTTGCAATGGCCTAAAAACCATATATATAGTGTCCTCTCGTGGGAGGACATTTTGATCTTACTACTAGAGATATGGGTTCAAAGTTAAGGTACGGTCTTGGGAACCTTAAAATTGGCTTCCCATCATTGTGTCTTATGTCTTAACTCTATTAAAGGCACACTTAATGTTGTTATTCTAACTCACATACACACTAACATTCATCTAACAATCAACATGGCATCAATCATCCCAAAAGACCTAATCATACATCTATCATGCTTACAAACAAAGACCTACCATTCATCTAATCACATCATCACATATCAAAGGTCCTAACACTCATCAAGAATGGCGTCAACCCTAATCATACATCTAAGCATGCTTTATCATAAGCTCCATGTTATTCATCCAAATCAGCAATCAAATCATGGCAAAAACATAAACATTGAAAGATCAAAGCAACATGTGATTGCATCTACACATTGGAAATACTCATCCAAACAAGCATGTTCGTATACATTATCAAAGCAAGATCATATCACAAATGCATGAACATCACAAATGCATGACATACCTTTCCTTACCTTGCAGCAACTCAGCACCTATGGCATCATGCATGAGCATGTGAATTCATGTTCATAGCATTAAAGCAATAAAACCCTAATTCTAACATGTGAAAGCAAACAAACAAATAAACATATGAAACAGAGACTTTGAAAGCATAAAAACATGGAAAAAGAAGCTAAACAAAACAAACATGTGAAGGTAGGATCAAAACAGATGAATAAAATTAGGGTTTCTGGGCAAGTTCATGTGCACGCATAAACAAGCCTACGTGCACAGGTAAGATTATGCATACGCAATTTCTATCTAGAAACCCTAGAAACATAACAAAGACTTAAAACACTAAATCTAACATCCTAACATGCATTTTTAAACATACAAAAACGTAAACCTAGACTACACAAACATGATAAAACATATTATAACAAGAAACTACGGTAAACAGAAAGATTAAAGAGCAAAAAATGAAAGAAGAGAAAAAGAAGGGTTTAAAACTAATACATCAAAGAAAAGCTCTTTAAGGTTAATTTTAATCATTCCCCTTAGTTAAAGCTATTCACAAGTCAATAAAACAGTGATTGGTAATCTTAAACTCAAAGATCAAGGCCAAAAAATGCCCTAATCAAAAGAAAATTGACTTAAGAGCGTTTTGTGAAAAACTCCCTTTTTGGTTCACTATTTCTAGTAAATCTTAGTGTTTTCCCATAGGATTTCTGTGTGTTTTGAAAATATACCATGGAAGGTTACTTATAATGTAAAAAAATGGGATTTGTAACAACTCCCAGACGATGTGGGATTCATTCCAAACCTCAACATAAACTACAGAAAACTTGCCTTGTATAGTTTTTGAAAATCGTTATGTGTGTGCAAGATCAGGCCTACATGCACATGCAAAAAGTTGCATGCGCAAGCTAATTCTTACGTGTGTATAGCAAAGGTTTCCTTTAGCCTTATTTTTCAAAAATAGATTTATTTGCTCATTAAAAGTTATATTTTTCATTTTAACACTTCTCAAGTCAATTTAACTTTTGATTGGGCCCTAAACCAACCTTAGGTCTTAGAATTCAACATTATTGGGGAACGGTAGCCCGAGTCGTAAAGGGTACGAAATGCGGTGTTTACAACTAGCAAAAAGCCCTCCAGGGTCAATGTCAGAGATGCTATTGAAAGCCCAAAAGTACATGAATGCAGAGGATGCTTTAGCCTCAATTGAAGCAAGGGACACACTGAAGGAAAGAAGAAACGTTCAAGAGGATTCGAAAGGAAAAAAGAGGGAAAGAAGATAATACTCTTCCAACCATGAAATCGTCAAGCCGAAGAAAGATAAGACTAGAAGGACGGTAAATTTCACACCCCTAGTGATGCCTATTAACAAAATCTTGATGCAGATTAGGATGACCATCCGCTTAATTGGCCAAAGCCACTGAATTCTTCACCTAGCACTCGTAACAAGAAGAAATATTGTTATTTCCATCGGGATCATGGGCACTACATGGATGAGTGTAAGGACTTAAAAGAACAGATAAAAGAGCTAATTTAGAAAAGGAAGTTACAGGAATTCGTGGAGAGAGATACACCAAGACGATATAAGCATGAACAACGGGCAAGGTCAAAAGATAAGCCTAAGGAAGAAGAAAAACAATAGGATCGTCTAAAGAGCGCCATAGGAGTAGGGGTGGCAAAATATGACATGACCCATGAACTCGACATAACTAACCCGTTTATAAATAGGTTATGGGTTGAGGCTAAATGGGTTCGGGTCATATTCGGGTTAACACGGCTAATCCATTAAATAAACAGGTCGGGTTCATGTTCAGCATGCAAACCTGTCTGACCCATTTGACCCATTTAGCTTATAAAGTTATTAGTTATTTTGATATTATTACTTAATTTATGGTTATTTTTATATGTTTATTACTATATTTATAGTTGTAATTGTATTTTAATTTTATATACATGGGAATTGATAAAGATTATATTGGTAAAGTATGGCCTATTAATAAATAGATTATAAAACAGGTCATTTATATTGACTTTTACATAACTTGTTAATTAAACGAGTTAAACGTGTTGGGTCGGATTGACCTGTTTAATAAACAAGTCATGTTCAGGTTGAGGATTCCTAACATGTTTAGTAAATAGGTCAGGTTCGAGTCAACCCATATAGCCGAATACTCATGACTTAACATGACACGAACTCGACCTGCGAACACGAATTACCACCCCTACATAGGAGAGATAAGGATAATCAATGGAGGTTCGACAACAAGAGGATCTTTCAAGTCCCTCAAAAAGTTACAGCAAAGACAGGTCAAAAGTGTCCACATGGCACCACCATTAAAACATAAAAGAAGAGAAACAACGGACATGGTGTTTTCAAAAGAAGATGCTAGAGGACTGAAATAACCCTATGACAACCCGCTGGTTATCATGCTCATGATAGAAGGATTTAACACTAGGTGAGTCCTAGTGGATAACGAGAGCTCCGCAAACATCATTTACTTACCAGCTTTCTAGTACCTTAAGGTAGATACATAAAGGCTTTGTCCTTTCAAATCTCCCCTCGTCAGCTTCAACAGAGATAGGGTATACTCGAAAGGAATAGTGATGCTGACGGTCACAATTGGCTCACACCAACTCCAAGTAACCAAATAGCTTAATTTTTTGTTGTGGATTATCCCTCGTCCTATAATGTGATCATAGGACGACTCACGCTCAACCATTAGAAAGTGGCAACTTCAACACACTGCCTGAAGGTAAAATTCCCAACAGAACACGAGGTGGGAGTGATAAAAGGAGACCAAGTTTTAGCTCACGAATGCTATCAGGCAGTACTGGCCTCAAAGGAAAACCACATTGTGAAAGACGTGTCCCTCAAAAAAGAGATTCGGGTACCTTTTTAGGGCACCTCTCTTTTTGAGTAAGTGGTATGGAGTCGCCACTTATATTTCTTTATACAAAAAAAAAAAAAAAAAAAAAAAAAAAAAAAAAAAAAACCTAATTACAAAATACATGACTGAATAGTTCCATTCATTGATTGAATAAAAATTATGTATCTGGAAAATTGAAAAGTTGCATAGCTTTGGGTCCAGTTACAATCTACCAAATATTAACATGGCTTGTTATCCTAGTTACATTCTACCCAAAACAAATGAAGACAAGGCTAGATCTACTACACCAAAAACCTAAATCCAAAGGCTAGATTATGGAATGGGAAGATGTTAAGCACCCATTCCGCCCAAACAAAGTCTAGTCTTCTAGACTCTTGTGACCAATGTACTATGCTATGTATGTCATGCATGATATGTTGAACATGTGAATGAAAAATTAAATCACACAAATTTATGTATGGATGAAATCTCTTATTTTGTTAAAAAAAATCAGATCTGTTTTTATTGTTAAAAAAAATGATTTTGATTTGTCAAAATATCAGATCTGCTTTGTGGGATGTAAAAAAAAAAAAAATCAAATTGTTTTATTATATATTAAAAAAAAAGGATTTTCTAAGAAGAAAACTTCACTTATAATATGAAATTATGCAATCATGAATTAAAATAAACATAAACACAATAATACATAATCTCTTTCTTTGTTTCAACAATTTGCATGTATTAAGAAAATCAGAATTGAGAAAAATTTACATCTAGATCTTATAAAGATCTAGATCTCTTTTTATTTGAGAAAATTCAGATCTACATCTTAAGAAAGATGCAAATCTGTTTTTGTATTGAAAAAAAAAATCAAATCTACATCTTATAAAGAAGCAAATCTGTTTTGTTTTAAGAAAAATTCATATCTACATCTTGTTAAGGCTCAAAATTGGTCACGAACTAAGGCCCAAAGAAATAACACGTTGGGCTCATTTCACAAAAATAAATAAATAACAAGAGCTAAGAGAAAAAAAAAAGAAAAAAAAAGGAAGATTGTGCTCACACAATAAAGAAAAGAGAAAAGAAAGAAGAAAAGGGCAAGGGGCCAGAGGATTGGGATCCAAAGACCCACAAAAGAACAAAAAAAGGCCCAAACTGGGCAGAACCAGCAAATCAAAGAAAGCCTAGTAAGAAGGGCTGGGCCGGGATCCCAGAAGTCCCCAGAGTCCGGGGATCCCTGGGCGTGCGAATTAAGATTAAAGCAAATTCAAAGAGGGATAAAAGACAAAGAGCATGCGGGTCTCATGCTCCAGACGTGCAGTGGAATCAGAGAGTACGAAGCAACAACGCAGAAGTCGTGATTCCAACCATTTGGAGGAAATGACAAGGAAGAGTACAACTGAAAAAGCTGGAGAGGTGGAAGAAAAAGCCAAAGACCAGCTAACGGAGAAGTTTAGAAATGGAAAACCAACTGAAGGACTTTTTTTTGGTCTCACCAAAAGCATGAAGCTATGAGAAAAAAAGGAAACGACAAGGCCCCGAGCAAACTAGCACGGCACGAACTCTAAGGGGCAAAAGAGAGAAATCACTAGTACCCCGGAGCTCGAGCTATGCTATAAAAGGAGGAAGGGGTCCATGCTGAAAAGGGGATTCGGATTTGGAATAGAGATTCATTTTTTTATTAGATTATTTAGGCGTTCATGACCATTTTCTGGATTATCAGAAAGACTATAGAGCCATAGGAAGAGCTCTAAAAAATTAAAAGAAAACAGAGGAACCGCTCTCAGTATCCCAGAGACAGCCACTATAGCACATGCTCGGATTCAACAAATTCAAATTTTGCAAGTCTTGGACGCTTGAATAGCTATCAAAGTTTGTAATTTTTTAACTCAGTTGAACCTTGTATCACGTCTTAGTGAGCATGGTAATCATAACAAAGGGAAATTAATAAAATGCACCTCACTAATTTAAGGATCCCTAGCTTTTTCTTACATTACATTTCATTTGCTGTGCATTCCTTTGCTGTTGAAATTTCATTCAATACAAATATTTTTGTTTGTATGTTATTTGTATTGTAGGGAACTTGTTTTGTGCACCACTTGGTTCTTAAACAGCCTTTTAGCTGTGGTGAACCAAGCCCAGTCCACCAAGAATATTTATTTGGCCCAAGATCTTTGGGCCACAGTGTTGAGAAGAAAAAAGCACTCTCACACATCTTATAAAGATGAAGATTTGTTTTGTTTTAAGAAAAATTCAGATCTACATATTTTAAAGATGCAGATCTGTTTTTTTTTAAAGAAAAATTCAGATCTTCATCTTATAAAGATGCAGATCTGTTTTGTTTTAAGAAAAATTCAGATCTACATCTTATAAAGTGCAAATCTGTTTTTTTTTTTTAAGAAAAATAATTGTTCACATGCAAATTTATTGACATTCAAGAAAAAGATTATAACAATCATATAAAAAATATCATGCTTTAAACAAAAGGACAATTAACAATTCATAGATATTTGAAAAAGAAAGATATATAATATGCATCATCACATCACAAGAGAAGGGTGAAGGAAACAACCTCTTGCATGAGTACACTTTGTTCTTGAGAGGATGTTTTAGGGTTCAAAGAAATTTGTTCAATTCTCTTTGAAACCTAAAAACCCTAATTTTGCAGCAACACTCAGAGAGATGATCAGAAAATATATGTGATTTGTGAGGTAAAAACGTATGCCTCTCAAAGCGTAAAAAAAAAGGTGCTAAATTATGAGGTTCAGTCTCTATTTATTAAGTCTAGAAGACTCTAAAAAATAGGTACATACGATTATGGTTTAAATCTGGTCGCATACTTTTGCGAAAAGATCGAAAATGGAGTGCACTATCGTCACCCGAAGGCCATTGGGCCAAAGCCCAACCAAGGAAAATTCGGCCCTTTTAGAGTGTCGTTTGGCACTCCAAAAGTGCTGAATTGGCTCTTGGAGGCCGAACGCACTTTCATGTTCGGGTGCCATTTGGTCTCTCCTTCTACGGTTTTTTAACTGGTCATTGTACCTAGACGTGTTTTCAACCTTCATTTATGATTTTTTGTCTCTTTTTTGGATAATTCAGGCTTTTTTAAGAACAATTATCTTGTGGATAAATCCCTCAAAATAAATCTTGATAATATTCAAATTATCCCCAATTTTGTTGTTATCCAATCATCCATTTTATTCCTATGCATGCATCCCTATTTTAAACACTAATTATCAACCAATCACAAAATTATCTAATTAATTTTAATTGTTTGACCAATCAAAATTAATTTAAACTAATCATGTGTGGTCGATTCTACCTAGACACATTGCATATGGACTGTGCAAACTTGATCATGCGATATCTTTTGATCCGATGGTCCGATTCAGAAACCAAAAACACTGTTGCAACCGTTAGAATCTCAAGATCATTTTTATAATATGAAATAAATGAATGAATGCATACAATGCAAGTGATACAAGAACAAAATGATGCATGTGATACAAGAATTATTTTTTTTGTACATGGATGGTCACTCCAGTTATCTTCATTGATTAAATCATGGGTGCAAAATTGAGTGTCAAGAAGACCTCGGAGAGGCATTGGAAACAATCAAGCTGGTAGCAGGAGAGCTAATGAAAGTAACAAAAGTAGGGATGAGCCTAGATCCCTCAATAAAAGAAGAGATAATTAGGTTCTTGAAGGAGAATCTAAACGTATTTGCCTAGAGCAATGAGGACATGTCTAGCATACCCTAAGATATTATTTAGCTTTGCCTGAATGTGAACCCTGAAAAGAAACTTGTCCAGCAAAAAATGAGAGTTTTTGCTCTTGAAAGAAATAGGGCCATAATGGACGAAGTAGACAAATTGTTGGTGGCCAATTTTATCAGAGAAGTCTATTACCCGAACTGGTTGGCCAACGTCATCATGGTAAAAAGGCAAATGGAAAATGGTGAATGTGAGTGGATTTCACATATTTGAACAGTGGCTGCCCGAAGGACCGCTTCCTATTACCAAGAATTGACTAGCTCGTTAACTCAACGGCGGGACATAAGCTCTTGACATTCATGGACGCGTTCTTGGGATACAATCAAATCCAAATGTCAGAAGAGAATCAGGAAAAAACAGCATTCATCACCAGTCTGGACGACCTTAAGGAAACTTTTGAAACACTAAGGCAATATAAGATGAAGTTGAATCCAACGAAGTGCACATTAAGGGTTTCCTCAGGGGAAGTTCCTTGGCTTCATGGTATCACAACAAGGAATTGAACCTAACCCAGAGAAGGTGAAGGCCATACAAGAGATGTCGTCGCCTAAAACCGTTAAAGAAGTATAGAAGCTGATGGGAAGAATCGCATCCCTCAATAGGTTCGTCTCTAAGGAAATAGACAAGTGCCTTCCTTTCTTTAAGACTCTTAAGTAGGCTTTCGCATGGACATACGATTGCAAAACAACATTCCAGGAGTTAAAACGCTATTTGAGTAACCCACCACTTTTGATTCGCCCAAAGAAGGTGAGGACTTATTCCTGTTTTTAGCTATATCAGCAACAACTGTAAGCACTACATTGATTTAAGAAGAGTCCAAGGTCCAACGCCCAATGTACTATGTTAGTCAAGCTTTCTAGGGAGCAAAGGCAAAATACCCATGCATGGAGAAGAACACCTTCGCCTTGATCAATGCTTCTTGGAAATTGCACCCATACTTTCAAGCAAATCCAATTTTAGTTATGACGTACCAACCAATCAAGAAGGCAATGAACAAACTCAAAGCAGCAGGGCGAATGGTGCAGTGGGTGATTGAGTTGAGCTAGTTTGACATCAAGTATAGACCTCGAACAGCGATCAAAGCCCATGTATTAGCTGAGTTTATTGCTATGTTTACTTTGCCAGAAGATGAGAATACACAGATCGTATCAATGCTATGGACAGCTCATACTGATGGATCGTCAGTACAAAAGAAAGGTGGAGTTGGAGTCATCATTACTTCTCTAGAAGGAGACATCCTAAAATATGAGGTACAGTTTCAGTTCCCTACCACCAATAACGAGTCAGAACACGAGGCAATATTAATAGGGTTTAAGGTGGCAAGATCTCTAGAAACCAAAAATGTACTCTTGAAAAGCAATTCAAAGCTAGTTATAGGACAAATCAATGGTGAGTACGAAGCAAAGGAAAGTAGGATGCAAAGAAACCTGAAGCTGACAAACCAAATGATTGGGGAGTTAGAGAAGGTGAATTTCATACAAGTTCCTCGAAGTCAAAACTCAGAAGTAGATGAAGTGGATAGATATGCATCATCAAACGACAAAACAAGCTCACCATGTCTAATGCTAGAAGTGCAGAAGTTCCCCAACATCGAGGAGTTCCACACGTTTTCGATACAAGGTAACGTTAGCTGGACAACCCCAATCCTATCATACCTTAAAGATGGACAGTTGCCACCAGATTCAAACAAGGCAAGAAAGATTAAGAAGTGAGCTACTACATTCACAATCCTAAACGGCATACTCTACAAAAGGGGTTTCTCACTACCCTACTTAAGATGCATTGAGCTAGACGAAACTAAGTACATCATGGAAGAAATTCACGAAGGTATATGCAAAGATCACTCAGGAGCAAGGTCGTTGGTAGGGAAGATCATCAGGGTTGGTTACTTTTGGCCTATAATGCAAAAAGACACAAAGGAGTCCATTAAGAGATGTGAAAAATGCTAGAGATATGGAAACGTCCAACAAATGCCTGGAGAGATGATGACGACCATAACGTCAGTATGGCCATTTGCACAATGGGGAATCGACATAGTAAGGCCTTTGCCCTGAGGTAAAAAACAGGTAAAAGTTTTACTCGTAGCAATCGACTATTTCACAAATCATGTAGAAGTAGAGGCCCTAGCATCCATTATAGAATCCAGAATATAGAATTTCATATGAAAGAACATAGTTTGTGGGTTCGGTTTACCAAGGACGATTATTTCAGATAATGGCTGCCAATTTGACAGCCAGGGTTTCAAGTCATTCTATTCGAGCCTTGGTATCAAAAACTAATTCTCATCGCCAGGACATCCCCAAGCCAATGGATAGATGGAGGTAACTAATTGAACATTGTTAAAGATCATCAAAGTTCAATTAGAGGGGGCAAAAGGCGCATGGCCTGACGAACTGCCAAATGTCTTATGGGCCTACCAAACCACGGTGTTAGGACATATGTGTTTTCACTTATTAAGAACATATGTCATTTGTTTATGAAATTGGCTAATCCTTTGACAAAACGCACTCTACTTGTAATTGGGTAGTTCTAGGTGTTTTTAATACTTCAAGAAACAAGGTTTCAAGATCAAGTGTTGAAGTCATTAAGTCTGTCCAAGAAAAACAAGTTGAAGTTAAAATTCATTAAAGCTTGACACCTTCTCGATAGCTCCTCGACACCTGCTATCTGTTGAGATTTATAAAATCAAATTTTTTGATCTGATTTCTTGGGATCCGTGAATGTGTCTTTGGACCTTCTTTTCTCCTAACCCTAGACAAAAGAAAATGATTATTTTAAGAGCCGTCAAATTGTACACAAGTTGTAAAAGCATTAAGCAAACTCTGTTCAAGTAATTTGTGATCTAAGACGAAGTTCTTGACCTAGTTCATCTCTTTTGAAGAAGTTGCTGTGTATTTGCACCAAAGGATTTTGTGACCAAGCATCTTCTTGATCTTCATCATGTAGGATGAACTGAAGAACTTTGCAGCCAACCTTTTCTTCAAAGTTGGTGTTGAAGTCGCGTACTGGGATCCGCGCATTGGTTAATCACGTACTTGGGAGCCGTGCATCAAAGGTGGGAACTATCACTACAGAATAAATCCAATTGGGTATTGGGGTAAGGGTTCAACTGTAAGTTGGTAAGGTACTTGAGATTCTCTTACTTGTAACTGCTTGTTGTGATAATAGTGGAGTTTCAGGAATGGTGACCTAAACATCACCCGGTGAGGCTTTTACCGTCAGGTTTTTTCCCATTCGTAAACAAATCACTGTGTCATTTAATTTTTGCCGCATATTTAGTTTTTGGTGATTTGTTTGTACTACCACGCGTTTGCATGATAAATTGATTAATTAATAACTTGGCTAATTAATTAATTAATTTCTATCACAAGGGATCAATTCAGTTTATGGACTATCAAGTGGTATCAGAGCAGACACACTCTGATTAGGTTTAATATTTGCTGTGTTAATCCATTGACCCCTGCTTGTTATGGATAGAGGACAGTCATTAATCATACCTTCTTTATTTGATGGCACTAACTATGCATACTGGAAAGTACGCATGAGAGTTTTCTTGCAATCTTTAGATGAGAAGATGTGGCAAGTTGTAGAGATTGGCTGGACCAAGTCAAAAGAAGCGCCGACCGATTAGGATGAAGCCAAGATCAAGGCTGTAAATTTCAACAACAGAGCGTTGAATGCCCTATTTAGCGCAGTCACCAATGAGGAGTTCAAGAAGATATCATCTACTGAAACTACAAATGAAGCATGGACCATCCTCCAGACAACCTATGAGAGTACTAAGGCTATCAAGGATTCAAAGCTTCAAAGGCTCACTATAAGCTTTGAAGAAATAAAGATGGAGGAGGATGAGTCATTTGATGAGTTCTATGCCAAGCTCAAGGACATAGTGAACTCAGCCTTCAATCTTGGAAAAACCATCCATGAACCTAAGATTGTGAGGAAGGTTCTCAAATCTCTACTCGAGAGATTCCATGCCAAGATTATGGCGATAGAAGAATCAAAGGATATTGACAAAATTCCTTTGACTAAGCTGGTTGGAAACCTGCAGACCTATGAGCTAAGGCTGACCAGAATTGGCAAGACGGGTAAAGGCAAGAGCATGGCCTTGAAAGCGAAGAGCAGTGATACAGATGAGTTTTCCGATGATAAAGATTCCAAGATGAAGTCCTACATTACAAGGCATTTCAAGAAGTTTATGAAGAATGCCAATGGGAGGAGCTTCGACAAGGACCGCAGACAATCCAGTTCTTTTTAGTCTAAGGGGCAAGACAAAGGGAAAAAGGATACTAAGGACGGCGGTCGATACATTGTTCCTGCAGGACCAAAGTGTTTTGGATGTCATGGATTTGGTCACATGAAGCATGAATGCCCTACATATCTTAAGAGCATTGGGAAGAGTAAGGCACTTGCTGCAACCTTAAGTGACACTGAGCCTGAAGATGATTTTGACAATGAGGATGACAGAATCTTAAATGCCTTCACTGCCATAGTCAATCCTACAGCAGGGATTGTTGAAGAAGTGGAAAAAGAAGAAGAACTGGTGGAGTCCAAATTTGAGAAGATGGATGATCAAGATGATATCCATACAGCCTATGAGAAGCTTTACAAGCTCTCTGAGAAGCATGAGAAACTATATAGGCTGGCCACCAAGAAGCTCAGTGATGTGGAACTTGATCGTGAAGAGTTGTCCACAAAGTTTGATGAGGCGAATCAAACTATTGGAGCGCTGAGGTTTGAGAACAATTTCTTTGCTAAGAAGACCAAGAAGCTTGAAGTGAAACTGTTTCAAGTCAAAGTTCAACTGGAGAGGACTTCAAGTGCAAAGCTTGATGAGATGCTCAGCATTCAGAAATCTGCTTCGAATTGAACAGGTTTAGGGTATGGTTTTTCTTCCTCTTATATTGCTTCTACTAGTACTACTGTTTTTGTTTCTCCTGCTAATAACACTGAAATTGAGAACATTGATGATAAAACTGAATTAGCTAATGAGAACTTAGACAAGGGTAAATCTATCTTAGGAGCACCCCCTAAGTAGGATAAGAAAGATGCTAAAATTCCTAGGGCTAAGAAGGCTAACTCTTAAAAGCCTAAAAAAAGCATCATCTCTGTCATCATTGTGGAGCTGCCGGTCATACTCGACCAAATTGCTATAAGTGACTAGCCACTTAACAGAGCAATGACATGATCACATCTTGAAGCCAAAATCAGCTTCAATCCTCTCTTGCTCCTCTTGGTGATCTTCTCAAAGCCCTCATGTTCCTTTCGAACTTGAACTGGTTCAATTCTTCCCCTTCATCGCCGGTTCAAGGATTCAATCAAAGGAAATGTTCTTCCAAGGTGTGGAGGAAAAATGACTCTAAGTGATTTCATCACTTTCTTCTATCTTCTAGTTTTTGTTTGTTGCATCACTTATGTGTTTTGCATTTTTTTGAGTCAGTCTAGTTTTATTCTTTACTTTGTTTAACATATTTTTGTGTGTTTTCCTTCAGTTTTGTTTGTTTTTTTTAATAAAAAAATTGAAAAATCAAAAAAATACAAAAAAAAAAAAAAAAAATGTGTGTTATGTGTACTTTGGTACTTATGTACCTTAGATGGCCATTGAAACAAAATTTCTAAACTTTCCATCTTTTGTAACTTAGATGAGCATCTCTATGCATAACTAAGCAAGTGAGCTTTGTGGCTCTTGTTTGTGATGAGTAAGATTAAGTTATCTCTTAAACTTAACACTCATATCACTCTTTTTGACGGGTAGGACTGGAAAATCCTAAGAGAAAGGCATAAATAACCATTAGGTTCTAAATGTTTAGAACAATTGGCAAATTGTGAACACAAACTTGTCTAGATATAGATCTTAGAGTCTATAGGTTTTATTAGACAATGCTCAAGGTGATTCAAGTCAAGATTCAAGAACATACAAGCTGCAGGAAGAAGACTTCATATTCTGCCTGGTTCGATTGATCGAAAAACAGGCTCGATCGATCGAAAATCGTATCTGCAGAATTTTAAGTCGGCCCAAACAGCATCTTAAGCCCATTAAGGATTAGGGTTTCAAATCTAATTCTCCCACTATATAATGGAAACCCTAAGCCATGTTTTTAAGAGCTTTTTAGAGAGAGAGAAGAGAGTGTCTCTTTTGTATCTAGGGTTTTGTACCCAAACCTCTCTAAGGTCTTTGTTGCTCATATTGCTGTTTATGTGAATCTCTTGTGAGATCTTTAAGGAGCTTTCCTTCACATAAACTTAAGGTTATCAACATCTTGATAATCATTCAGTTGCAGATTCAAGAACTTAAAGATACACAAGCGGGGGTGCTTGTACTTGATTGAAGAGTCCAAGAAAGAAGGAGTCCGTGGATTCGGAGCTTGCACGGGGTCGTGTTAGTAAGTTCTACTAGTGGGTAGCATTAGGAAGTCGAGCGGAGAGCTTGTAGTCCTTTTATATGAACTTCGATTCTTTCATAGTGGATTCAGGTTTGCCTTGAGGATCGGTGGGTCAAATCCTCCCCAGATTTTTACCGTGTGATTTCCTGGGTGATCATATCATTGTGTCTTTTATTATTCCGCTACTTTATTATTTTGATATGATTATTTGATTGCTTTAACCTAGAATTGCATAATTTGACTAAGTAACAACTTGGATAATTAATCTAGGCTAACCAATCTGGTTGTGTTTTAAGGGGTCTAAAACCGTTCAAGTGGTATCAGAGCAGGTAGCTCTGTAGTTTGAGATTTTTTGATCTCTGAGCTGATCCTTGACCCCTATTGTCATGGATAATTTGAAGTGTCCTTCTGCTTATGCTTCTGCTGATTTTATTGATGCCTGTAATATTTTGAATAAAAAGGACACTATTGTTTCTGTTGATTTTTTTGATGCTTTTGAAACTCTTCGTAAGGAATTATCTAAATCTTTGAAAATTTCTAAGAAATTTAAAGAAGAGTTAAAATTGGCTAATCTTGAAAAAGAGGATTTGATTGTGAGATTAGATGAGTCTAATAAAAAGAATGAATTTTTGAGAAATCAAATTTCCTCTCAAGATGAGAAGATGAAAAGCTTGGAACAAGAGTTAGTTGAATCTAAAACTAAAATTGAAAATTTGACTAGTACCAAGCCTATTGTTGATAACAGAAGTGTTTCTGTTTCTGTTTCTCTTAAGCCTAAAACTGAGAAAGTTTATATCCCTCCTTTCAAGAGGAATAATAAAGAAAATGCTTATTTTGCTAGGTTAGATAAAAGTAAAAGTTCTGATGTAGACGCTGAAGTTTCTACACCTAAGTCTAAACCTACTGTTAGAGAGCATAATAAATCTGTTTTTGTGCCTACCTGTCACCTTTGTGGTGTTGTTGGTCATATTAGACCAAACTGTTCTTTGTTGAGGCAAAAACCTAAATCTGAGACTAGATTTACTGTTAGGAATACTGATGTTCCTAAATTTGCTCCTGTTTGTCACTTTTGTGGTGTTCATGGTCACATTCGTCCTAATTGTCATAAATTGAAATTTAAACATTCTGTTTGTCAATCTAGGATATGTGATGATATTTCTCCTGTCATAAGTCCATATAAATTGTTTCATATGCTTTTGAAAAATTTGAGCTTGTTGGCTTGTGAAAGGAATTTGCAGGATTTCAATCTCTCTCAAAAGATTGGTGTAATCCCTCAAATACACTCTGCTTCTCATGGATTTTCACCTACAAAGCCGAAGACTCGTGCTAAATGGGTGAGAAAAGATTATCCAAGGTGAGTTTTGCTAACTTGTCCCTGATTTAATTCTTTCAATTATTTGTGGACATGTTTTGTTTTTGTTTTTTGTTGTTTTGTTTTTTAGGTTGTTTTTATTAAAAAAAAATCCCAAAACATTGAAAAATTTCAAAAAGACAAAAATATTTTATTTTGTGTCTTGTTTTATTGTTCTTGAGGATTACATGGGTTATGATATCTCTCTCTTGATTTAAATCATGCTTGACATTGTGGAGAAACTTGAATAGTTTATGCAAAGCTATTTCTGATTTTGTATGAGTATGTACTAGTTTGTACATGTACTCATGGGTTAATTAAGAAATTGATATTTCTTGTTTGTGTACCCTCTATAACTTAGTTAAACATTGTCATGCATTGCATTTGCATTGTTCATTTAGCATAATGTGTGCTTTTTGTTTTTGGTCATAAAATTTTTTAAACCAAAAAGATTTTTGTGTTTTGTATTTCATATCATGGATTTGAAATCAAGGTTGGCCACCTTATCTTTACATAGCAAGTTTATGTACCTTGTTTAGCTCTGATGAGTTTAATTATTGCACTTGGCTAGTTGAAACTTTGTAATGCATGTTGTGTGGGAAAGATGTTTATGGTGTTTATCACTTTGTCTTGATCTTGAAGTCACATGTTATTTGACTGTTGGACTTGAACCTTTTGAGAAAGGCATAAATGACCATCTCACCACTGTTCACTAGCCAATCATGAACACATTAATGCATATCATAAGATTTTGTACTCGAGAAAGTGTAGCACATGCACAAAAAGAACATAAGGTGTAGCCTCAATTAATTGCTTAATGCTTAAAATTAGTGTGTACTATTAGGCTTGATGCCATCTCACATAATTAAAATTGGTGTGTATTATTAGGCTTGATGCCATCTCACATAATAATGAGGCAAAAATACAAGAAACTTACATGATTACAAGCTTTTGTTCTAGGAGATGTGGGAGTTATAGGATGTAACTTTTTAGGTGATAGTCTCTTTTAAATTTTATGTGATGGATTGTGTAGACTTTGTGATTAATTACTATTCACATATCACCTCACATGTATCTCAAGCTTTTGCTAGTTGCACACACTACACAAGTTACTGTTTGTTAAACTTGGTATATTTTATTGTGTGTGATCTTGTTGTGGCCATCCAAGATTAACAGTTCCTTGATTTTAATGCAAAATGTGTATAATGTTTGCACTTTGAGGACAAATTGATTGAAAATCTTGATTTTGGAATATCTAGGTTAAATTCAAGTGTTTTTTGAAAAACTTTTCATCTCATACTCATGCATTTTTTTATAAAACAATGTGCTTTGAGGAGTTTCTGCTTTAAAATGCTCTGTTTTTCAAAAATCTGATTTTTCCAGACTTTCGATCGATCGAACCTGTTTTTCGATCAATCGAAATTGCGATTAAAATTTTAGGTTTGAGTCTGCCTGACTCGATTGATGTTCGATCGATACTCGATCGATCGAAATTGAAATATTTTCAGTTTCTATGTTTTTGACCAAAACTTTTTCATGCATCATTTGTGTCTAGGATTCACATGCATTGCATTGTTTTTGTATCAATCTTGCAGTTTTGCAGTCATATCTCTCATTGTTTTCACACATAGCATGCATACACTTTGATAAATTGGGTACTCAACTTGATTTGAAAATTGATTGATTACTTTTTGAGTTTTGTACATTCTAGTATATGCTTTTTCTTATGTGTAAACTGTAGAAAATGTTTTTCTTAAGAGATATGATAGATAATCAATGTGCAAATATTTTCTCTACTCATGCAACTGTTTATGGGTTACATAGTGCCATGTTTGCATTTTATTGAAAGAGAGAATATTTTTTCTTCATGTGTATCCTCACCTTAGTTTTTAACTTTGGTTTGTATGTTTTTATCTTTGGTCCTGCTGGTGAGGATGTACCTGATCCTGTTGATAATGCTGCTGATTTTCCCCCACCTCCTTTATTTTTCCCCAAAACTGTTTTTCCCAAAACTTGTTTTGGTTTTCCTATTTTTGATAGGGGGAGAAAAGTTTTTTTAACCTGTGTCCCCTTCTTTCTCTATTTTCTCTTATCCTTTGTTGCGTATGTTGACTGTTTACTCTTTGTATGAGTTGTCTTTGTCAATACATGACAAAAAGGAGGAGAAATAGTTGATATGTGGGAATATGTGTGAAAAATACAAGAATGTTATGTTTTGGGGGAGTTAACATTATTTTTGATGTATCTAACTTAGGGGGAGAGTTAGTTTGCATATTTGTTAATTTACTGTTTTTCTGTCACACATGCGTTTATGCGTTTGTTGAGTGTTTCAGGAAATATACAGGTTGATTCAATTGAGCTGCTGTCTACACTTGCGACTGATGGATAGTAGTTAGGTTGAATTTGTTGTAATGAGCATTTTATTGTATTGGGTTGTTCTTGTATTTGAGCATTTCATTCTGTATGGAAGTTTTGTCACGAATTGCCAAAGGGGGAAGATTGTTAGGTTCTAAATGTTTAGAACAATTGGCAAATCATGAACACAAACTTGTCTAGATATAGATCTTAGAGTCTATAGGTTTTATTAGACAATGCTCAAGGTGATTCAAGTCAAGATTCAAGAACATACAAGCTGCAGGAAGAAGACTTCATATTCTGCCTGGTTAGATCGATCGAAAATCGTATCTGCAGAATTTTAAGTCGGCCCAAACAGCAGCTTAAGCCCATTAAGGATTAGGGTTTCAGATCTAATTCTCCCACTATATAAAGGAAACCCTAAGCCACGTTTTTAAGAGCTTTTTAGAGAGAGAGATGAGAGTGTCTCTTTTGTATCTAGGGTTTTGTACCCAAACCTCTCTAGGGTCTTTGTTGCTCATATTGCTGTTTATGTGAATCTCTTGTGAGATCTTTGAGGAGCTTTCCTTCACATAAACTTAGGGTTATCAACATCTTGATAATCATTTAGTTGCAGATTCAAGAACTTAAAGATACACAAGCGGGGGTGCTTGTACTTGATTGAAGAGTCCAAGAAAGAAGGAGTCCGTGGATTCGGAGCTTGCACGGGGTCGTGTCAGTAAGTTGTACTGGTGGGTAGCATTAGGAAGTCGAGCGGGGAGCTTGTAGTCCTTTTGTATGAACTTCGATTCTTTCATAGTGGATTCAGGTTTGCCTTAAGGATCGGTGGATCAAATCCTCCCCAGGTTTTTACCGTGTGGTTTCCTGGGTGATCATATCATTGTGTCTTTTATTATTCCGCTACTTTACTATTTTGATATGATTATTTGATTGCTTTAACCTAGAATTGCATAATTTGACTAAGTAACAACTTGGATAATTAATCTAGGCTAACCAATCTGGTTGTGTTTTAAGGGGTCTAAAACCGTTCAAGTGGTATCAGAGCAGGTAGCTATTTTGTTTGAGATCTTTTGATCTCTGAGCTGATCCTTGACCCCTGTTGTCATGGAGCATGGACACTCTCTTGTTGTTCCTGGTATCAACAACTATGCTTGACCCCTGTTGTCATGGAGCATGGACACTCTCTTGATATGGACACTAACTATGCTTATTGGAAAGTAAGGATGAAAGCATTCCTGAAATCCATTGATGAAAGAGTTTGGAATTCCGTTGAGTAGGGATGGGAGAAGCCCACTACTCCTATGAGTGAGTGGCAAACTTCTAAAGAAGAAGCAGCTGGCTTCAATAGCAAAGCTATGAATGCCATCTTCAATGCTGTTTCTATGGAGGAATTTAAGAGGATCTCTAATGTTGAGGTTGCTCATATTGCTTGGAAAATCCTCCAAACTGTGCATGAAGGCACAAAGGCAGTTAAGATAAACAAACTGCAGCAATGAACTTCTAGGTTTGAGAGCATTAGGATGTCTGATGATGAATCCTTTGATGAATTTTATGCCAAACTGAATGATATTTTTAATTCTGCTTTTAATTTGGGTGAAATCTATGATCAACCTAAAATTGTTAGGAAGATACTTAGATCCTTAACTGAAGACTTTAGACCCAAAGTAACTGCCATCACTGAAAGTAAGGATGTGGACTCCATCCCTGTTGACGAGCTTGTAGGATCTCTTCAGTCCTATGAGTCTGACCTACCTAAAGTGAACAAATCCAAATCAATGGCTCTTAAGTCAGTTGATGATGTTGATGGTGGTGGATTTGATGATGAGCTCTCTGCTACAGAGATTGCCTATCTTGCCAAAAACTTCAAAAACTTTCTTAGAAATACCAACAGAAAGGCAAGAGGTACATACACTGCTGAACCTAGAAATTTTAGGAAGAATGATCCCACTAAGGTTAATAACTTTGAAAAACCTAGAGAAAAAGTTGGTCAATCTTCAAATAATTAACAAATCCAAATCAATGGCTCTTAAGTCAGTTGATGATGTTGATGGTGGTGGATTTGATGATGAGCTCTCTGCTACAGAGATTGCCTATCTTGCCAAAAACTTCAAAAACTTTCTTAGAAATACCAACAGAAAGGCAAGAGGTACATACACTGCTGAACCTAGAAATTTTAGGAAGAATGATCCCACTAAGGTTAATAACTTTGAAAAACCTAGAGAAAAAGTTGGTCAATCTTCAAATAATTCTTTAGGTCCTCAGTGTTTTGGCTGTCAAGGGTATGGTCATGTGAAATTTGAATGTCCTACATTCTTGAGGACTAAGGGTAAAGCTATGGCTGTAACCCTTAGCGATAATAAGGTTTCTGATGATGAGTCCGAATGTGATGAGGATGGAAACTTCATTGCTTTCACTGCTACAACTGTAGTTAATGAAAGCATATCTGTTGAAGAGAACCCTTCTGATGGGGAACTCTCTGAGGATGCAGATCTTCAAGAGGCCTACAATAAACTTTGCAAAATTGCTGCAAGGGATGCTATGAATGTAGAACTTGGCCTGAAGAAAATTGAATCTCTTGAGCTTGAAAAGAAAAATTTTCTTGTTAAACTGTTTGATGCTAATGATCTTTTGAACAATTTTAAATCTGAGAACATGCTTTTGCTTCATAAAGTTAAAACTTTGGAACATGATTTATCTGTTGCTAGATCTGCTAGTTCTAAACTTGATCACATGCTGAATGTTCAAAAGTATCCTTCTGATAAATCTGGGTTAGGATATGTTGAAAGCATCTTTGACTCTGCACCATATTCCATGAATTTTGTTCCTTCATCTTCTTCTAAACCACCTGTGAGTGAGGTAGTCAAACCTGTAGAAGTTTCACCTCCTAAGAAAATTAGGGTTGATTTGAGAGAAACTAAACTTACCCTTTCTAAGGACAAGATGCATGGTAAACCTGCTTGGGTTTGTCATTTTTGTGGTAAGTCTGGACACATTCGTCCTAACTGTTACAAGCTTCAAGTTGCTAAGAGATCAAATAAACCAAAAGTGTCTGTGTCTCAAGCACAAGATCCTATGGCACTTATTGGTGAATTGGTAAAGGCTTTGAACCTTTATTTCAATCCTGGAGTTGGAAATCACTCGAATGTGAATAAGAACTTCAATGCTCGTGATGCATCTAAAAGGTTTTGGATGCAAAAGACTCGACCTAATTGAGTCTTTCTGACATGGTCCTTGTGCTTCATTGCTCATTCCTTTGTGACCATTGTTCTTTGTTTTTTTTTTTTTTTTTGTGTTTCTTTTGTTTTGTTCCTAGGATTTGCATTGCATTACATTCATGCATTTCATTCTAGGATTTATTTGTTTTCTCTTAAATAAATAAATAAAATAAAAAATAAAAAGGAGAAAAGGAAAAAGCAAAAATGTGTTTGACATTGTTTTCTTAGTTTTTGAAAACAAGGTTGGTCAATTTATTTACACATATTATGTCCTATGTACCTTGTTTAGCTTTGATGAGCTTATTTATTGCACTTGACTAGTTGAAGCTTTGTAGTGCATGTTGTGTGAGAAAGATGTGTATGGTTTTTAATCTTTTTGTCTTGATCTTGAAGTCACATGTTATTTGACTGTCGGACTTGATCCTTTTGAAAAAGGCATAAATAACCATCTCACCACTGTTCACTAGCCAATCATGAATACCTTAGTGCATATCATAAGATTCTGTACTCGAGAAAGTGTAGCACATGCACAAAAAGAACATAAGGTGTAGCCTCTTTAATTGCTTAATGCTTAAAATTGGTGTGTACTATTAGGCTTGATGCCATCTCACATAAATAAAATTGGTGAGTACTATTAGGCTTGATGCCATCTCACAAAAAAATGAGGCAAAAATACAAGAAACTTACATGATTGCAAGCTTTTGTTCTAGGAGATGTGGGAGTTATAGGATGTAACTCTTTAGGTGATAGTCTCTTTTAAATTCTATATGATGGATTTTGTAGACTTTGTGATTGATTGCTATTCACATATCACCTCACATGTATCTCAAGTTTATGCTAGTTGCACACACTACACAAGTTACTCTTTGCTAAACTTTGTACATGTTATTGTGTGTGTTTTTGGTCTGACCAACCAAGTTTGAAGATACTTTGAGAATTATACAAAACATTTTTTTTGCTTGAGAATTTGAAAGGAAGAATGGCTGAAATTATCTTTGAAGAAACTGGGATTAAAACTTGGGTTTTTGAAAAAGCATTCCATATCATACTCATGCATTCTTTCTGTAATTCAATGATTTGAGGAGTTATTTTCAAAAATTGGTTTGTGCTTTTCAAATCTGTGATTTTTCTCAAACATTTTGTGAGCCTCTACCCATTTCGATCGATCCAGTTTGATTTTCGATCAATAGAAAAAGTGCTTTAGTTTGTTGAAAAATGATTGTCTCATTCGATCGATCGAATGTATTTTTCGATCAATCGAAAGTCGCAAATCAGGTTTTTAAAAAACACTGTTCTTGACTTTTTCAAATAATTTTTCAAAATTTTTCAAAAGTCTTTTCTCTCTCTCCGACTTGGCAAGCTCAACTATTCCAATTTTTGTCGTTTTCCTCCAGATTTTTTGCAAAGAATCTCTTTCCTCTAGCCGGTAAGACTCTTTTACCCTTCCTTTTGAATTTATTTTCATGATTTCATGCATAAATCCATGCATTTGAGGGAGATTTTCGAACTTAGCATTTTTGGGATTTTCTATTGATTCAAGCTCTATTTTGTGCAATTGATCATTGGGTTTTTGTAGGGACACATCATGAACATGATTCTTACTTGTTAATTTGATCAATTTTGAGTTTGGTGAAAAATTGAAAAATCTAGGGTTTGTTCTTGATCCGATTTAGGGCTTTTGTTAAATTGGGTAGAATTTGATGAAATTGGCTTGTTGTGTTGATGTAATTAAGCATTATAATCTATGTGCTGTGTTTTGTAATGCTCAATTTATCAATTTGTTTAAAAATTTCAACAAGTGGTTTTCAATTTTTGGGGTTTTTGATAGAAATTCCCTGCTCAAGCCAATTTTGTCAATTTAATCTCAATTGAACTTAATTGCTTACTGCATTAGTACATGCATCATGGCATTGTATTTGTTCATGCATCATATAGATTTTCAGTCTATTGTTTTTGTGCTAACTTGCAGTTTGCCCTTGGTTTTGTTTTCTTGTGTTCTTTTGGTTTTCTCTTTGTGTCTTTGTCCTTTCCTTAGCATCATGCCTAGGAAGACTAGAGCCCGTAGGACTATTCCCTCTTCTCCATCCCCTCCTTCCTTTGACCATGAGAAGTTTCGAGTGAGAAAAACCAAGAGATTTTTGAGAAGCTAAACCTTAGGAAAAAGATTTGGGCTGAGCGTTCTGTTCTGTTAGATGAACTTGATCCTGCCATTAGGGCAAACTTTGAGCGTCGGGACTGGTTACCCTTGTTGGATGTTTCTGATCCTCCTCCACCTTCTGCCTTGATTAGAGAGTTCTTTTCAAACATCTCTATCCACATCTATGATTCCAACACTTTAGTAAAAAGTTGGATACGAGGCGTAGAGTACACCATTACTCCTCAGGTAGTGGCTGATGATCTAGGGGTACCATTGGTTCGGAATCCTGTCTATCCATATGACGAGTCTCCCAAGTTAAGCGACGTTTTGTCTTACATCACTAAGACTACTGTCCAGTGGGGTTCTGATCCTAGGATCACTTCTGCTGAGCTCTCCGGGTTGCACTATCTGTTCTTTAGGATAGATTGTCATTCTATCTGGCCCATTTCTCATGTTCACACCATTCCACTTGAGAGGTATGTGTTTTTGTACGCCCTGGTTACTGATACTCCTATTAGTTTTCCCCATCTCTTTCTTCGTTCTTTGAACGATGTTTATAGGAGCTCATCTACTTCTCATGCTCTTGTACATCCTATTTTTATTCATAGGATTTTGCTCTATCTTGATCTTAGTGGCTTCCCTTCCTCTGAGCCCGTTCATGTGATAACTCCTATAGGTGCGTCTTTTCTTAAACAGAGGGCCGCTCATCTTCGAGCTAGTTCTAAACACCCTAGGTCTGAGCCGTCTAGTAGCGCACCTCCTCCTCCTTCTTCTACAGGTCTTGCTAGTGAGGATGTTCCTGATCCAGTTGGTGATGATGCTGTTGCTGCTGATGTTCCACCACCGCCTTCGGCCGACTTTGATGTTCGTCGTTCTCTAGAGACTGTCATGACCGTTCAGGCGGCTCATAGTCAGATTTTGGTGGACTTACTAGATGAGATTCGTGCTCTCCGAGCCGACTTTGCACATCTTCATTCACCCTCACCGCCTCCTTCTGATGGCGACTTGTGATTGCCCTTTGGCATTCCGTCACAAAAAAGGGGGAGTGGAGTTTTGACTTGTAGAGGAGTTTTTGTAGTTAGGGGGAGATTTTTTTTGTTACTTTTTGTTAGTGAGGAGCTTGTGGAGTTTTTAGATTGTATCTAGGTGCTTCACTTTGTATATCATTTTTGGGGATATTCATGTTAGGGAGAGTAACATTGATTAATATACATGTTATTTTCATTAATTCTTGTTGCTATGTGATTCACTGCTTATTGATTTATATTTATGAGTTGTTCATTCATATATGTCTTTATTTTGTGTTGTGTGAATCTTACAAGAATGTTATACCTGTTGTTTTACTTTTTTCTGTCACACATGCGTTTATGCGTTTGTTGAGTATTTCAGGAATATACAGGTTGATCAACTAAGCTGCTGTCTACACTTGCAACCGATGGATAGTAGTTAGGGTTGAATTTGAGTTTATGAGCATTATCTTTGTAAAGGGCTTTTTACTTGTAAAACTTTGAACTTTTAATTAGGGTTTTGTCACGGATTGCCAAAGGGGGAGTTTGTTAGGTTCTAAAGGTTAAGGAATTTATGTATTTAGAACTCTAATTTGTAATATTGGCAAACCATGATCAAAACGATATGTTTAGTCTTGTTATAGTGTGTTCAAAGTTGTTTAATTATTGTAAAGTTGGAATCGAGAGACTGTAGATGCATTGGGGCATTTCGGTCTGGCTCAATCGATCGAAGAATAGATTCGATCGATCGAAAGTCGACCAGATTACGTTTTCTGCAGAATTTCCAACTCAGCCCTAACTCATTAAACGTTTAGGGTTTTATGTTTTTGCCCTAGGTATATAAGGTAAAACCCTAGCCGCGTTTTTAGAGTTGCTCCAGTTGTATTGTTGCTCATACATTGCTGTTTTGTGTAAATCTCTTGTGAGATTTAGAGGAGCTTTCCTTTACACAAAACTTAAGGTTTTCAAGTTAGGGATAGTATCAACATCTTGATGATCAACTTGGTTGCTACCATTGAAGCTTAAAGAATATCAAGCGTGGGTGCTTGTAGCTGATTGAAGAATTCAAGAAAGAAGGAGTTCGTGGATTCGGAGCTTACAAGTGGTCGTGTCAGTAAGTTCTACTGGTGGGTAGCATTAAGAAGTCAAGCGGGGAGCTTGTAGTCCTTCTATATGAACTTCGATTCTTTCGCATAGTGGATTCAGGTTTACCTTGAGGATAGCTAGGTCAAATCCTCCCCAGGTTTTTACCGTGTGGTTTCTTGGGTGATCATATCATTGTGTCTTTTATTATTCCGCTGCTTTATTATTTTGATATGATTATTTGATTGCTTTAACCTAGAATTGCTTAATTTGACTAAGTAACAACTTGGCTAATTAATCTAGGCTAACCAATCTGGTTGTGTTTTAAGGGGTCTAAAACCGTTCAATGGTGATGACGATGACGCTTCGGATGATGATGGAGATGCTAGCTCTACTGGTGAGATGTCTACTTAACACACTTACCCTTTGTCACTCGTGACAAAAAGGGGAAGTAGTTTTGGATATGAGAGTAGTCATCTTAGGGGGAGAGTTAGGGGGAGTGTTGATACTTGAGGGATGTAGTGAGGATTTGATGTATCTTTTTCTTTTCTACATTTTAGATACATTGTTCTTGTATATGAGGTCTTCTGACCAGTTTTTACATACATTGTACTTATGTGGATGTATGTTTCTTTCACCTGTCTCTTCATGGGTTGTTTCTTCTTTATCTTTATACACATGTTTTTTATACTTGTACGCAATCTATTATTTCTGTCTCACACAATATTCCTTGATGAGTTTTGTTTAAAAGTGTTTCAGAAATACAGGTTGTCAAAGTCTACTTGCCATAAACTCTCTTCTTACAAAGTTTTTCAAGGGTTTGTGGTATGATAGATTTTATTGTATTCAAAAAGTGAGTATGAGTTGAGTGATTTATGACTTCTCTCATATGTTCATTTGTTTGTTGTGGTTTTGTCACGGATTGCCAAAAGGGGAGATTGTTAGAACATATGTGTTTTCACTTGTTAAGAACATATGTTATTTATTTATGTAAATTACTAATCCTTTGACAAAACGCACTTTAATTATAATTGGGTAATTCTATGTGTTTTTAATACTTCAAGAAATAAGGTTTCAAGATCAAGTGTTGAAGTCATCAAGTTTGTCCAAGAAAAACAAGCTGAAGTACAAATTCATTAAAGCTCGACACCTTCTCGATAGCTCCTCGACACCTACTATCTGTCGAGATTTATAAACTCAGATCTGTCTTTGGGCCTTCTTTTCTCCTAACCCTAGACATATAAAAGGACTATTTTAAGAGCCGTCAAATTGTACACAAGTTGCAAAAGTATTGAGCAAACTCTGTTCAAGCAATTTGTGATCAAAGACGAAGTTCTTAACCTAGTTCATCTCTTCTGAAGAAGTTGCTGTGTATTTGCACCAAAGGGTTTTGTGACCAAGCATCTTCTTGATCTTCATCGTGTAGGATGAACTGAAGAATTTTGTAGCCAACCTCTTCTTCAAAGTTGGTGTTAGAGTCGCGTACTGGGATCCGCGCATTGGTTAGTCACGTACTTAGGAGTCGTGCATCAAAGGTGGGAACTGTCACTACAGAACAAGTCCAATTGGGTATTGGGGTAAGGGTTCAACTGTAGTTTGGTAAGGTACTTGGGATTCTCTTACTTGTAACCACTTGTTGTGATAATAGTGGAGTTTCGGGAGTGGTGACCTGAAAATCACCCGATGGAGTTTTTGCCGTTAGGTTTTTCCCCATTCGTAGACAAATCACCGTGTCATTTAATTTCCGCTACATATTTAGTTTTTGGTGATTTGTTTGTGCTACCACGCGTTTGCATGATAAATTAATTAATTAATAACTTGGCTAATTAATTAATTAATTTCTATCACAAGGGGTCAATTCAGTTTGTGGTCTATCACACGGCCAGAACCCTAACAGGAGAAACACTATTCAAACTCACCTACGGCATTGAAGCAGTAATGTAACGTCCAATTCAAGGAAAAAAAAAAGGGTTTGGTTGGATATTTTTGGGACCACACATGCCCTACCTACCACATCATTCCCCACCACTCATTTACACTCATCTCTTTATCTCTTGGACCGGCCAAGCTCCTCACCTCTCTTCACTTATCCTTTCTTTCTTTTTCTTCTTTTTCATTTTTCGTCTAACACTCCTCTTCACTCTCATCCTCTCCACCGGTACTTCCTTACCACCACCACCTTTTCCACATCATTTTTTCCGGCAAGATCACCGGAAAATCCTTAAGAACCTATAAGCCTCTTCACATCTTTTATTTGAGGTAAACATTTCTAATATTTTTGGTGGTTTTATATGCTTTTGCTTGAGATTCTTTAGTCTAAGCTTTGATAATGATATCCATGTAATTTATGAGCATTAGAAGTGATATTTATATGTTTATATGTATGGGTTTTGTATTGGTGGAATTATTTGATGAGTGAGTTTATAGTTTTTATAATGGTGGTTATCTAAGAGGTGGAAATTTAGGGGTTTTGAGTTATAACATGTGATGGTTGGTAAATCTAATTTTTCCCATTGCTATTGGGTTTATTTGGAGTTAGTTGAAGTTGTAAATTTCTTGTCTTTGAGGATATTTTGCTTTTGCTTTCATGGGTATCTTAATGATATATTGTAAATTTTATGAAAGCTAGTCATAATATTGGAGATGATATTAAATGGGTTAACTTTATAAATTGGAGTCTATTCCTTGTGAATTAATTTGTAGAGAAACTTTGGAAGTGAAATAGAAATATATAATTGATGAGGTTAAATACTAGGCTTGCCTAATTAAGTGCTCATTTGGCAATTTCTAAATTGTAGCTGATACAGTTTCAAGCTCTATGCTTATTGTGATAGGTTTACTTGATATTTTTTAGGTTCTAGCTAATCTCCTTGGAGCTTGGAGAATTAGGCTTTTGCGGTTGCGAGATAAGTAGCTTTTTAATGGGATTTTTAACACTATGCCATGTGTGATTTCCTGGTGATCACCTAATTTGGTTTTCATAGTTTTTGTGACAACGGAATCAGATCTAGGTCAGTGCCCTTTCACTTTGGATGACGTGTTCTTCCCTGCCGCCCATGGGGGAAAAATATTCCTTGATTGTGTGTGGGTGAGACTGCTGTCCATGGCACCAAAAGACCACATGCAAAAGAGGTCCTATTTGATGCACTCTCTCTGTTGCTCATGGGGGGAGAGAAAAACTTTGAGGGTATGGGTGAGGCTGCTGTCCATAGGGCCAAGAGTCTGCATACCAGAGAGGATAATATCATGCCAGTTGTGAATGGGTGGATCCCCTGACCGGTCTATATGGTAGTGTGGTATATTTGTGATAATTTGCCTTATGTTAGACATTATGGCTTTGGAAATTATATTGTTGGTGCTCAAAGATTATAGTATATAATTTCAAGGTATTTACTTTGAGAAACTTTGTGTTTCATTATTAAATCATTCTTGTCATAGCATATTATTATTATTATTGAAAATGAAACTTGCATATCCCCCATCCCCATTAAATATGCTACTTACTGGGTTTTGTCTCATTCCATTATTTTATAAACTTTTCAAAGTAGGCAACAATCTTTTGAGACAGCTTTTTGGTGGCTAACAGTAGTTAGACTAACTACTGATAGAGGCTGAACTTTTGTAATAGAGATATTAGATGATGCACATCTTAAACTAGGCTTAACTCATTCTTTTGTATATTATAGTGGTTGTGACTTTATTTTCACTGATGGGACAAGCTGATGATATGTAATTATTTATTCAGACTTTTATTCTTTTGTGGCCAATGGTTCTTATAATTATTGTTTAGAACTCTAACTTATTTTGAGAGTATATTCAATGGAATTATTATGATAATTCTTGATATTGGTACTTGATATGATTTATGTGGATTGGATTGTCAAAAAGGGAAAAAAATCTATAGGTACTTGGAGATGTCTTTCTCATGCTTTGGACCCTTTTAGGGTTTAGGGCGTGACAAGTAATCCCTATCGAAGTAGGAGTCATCAGCATGAGAATGGAGTTTTCTGAAAAAGAAGGAAATGACGATCAATTAAAGGTGAACTTGGATTGCCTAGATGAAGTAAGAATGGAGGCGTCCTAGAGAATAGCAAAGTACCAGCAAAAGATGGCTGGCTACTATAACCAAAGAGTGAAGCTCAAAAGATTCAGTGTATGAGACCTTGTCTTACGAAAAGTCACACCAACAACCAAAGATCTCACACAGGGCAAACGAGGACCAAGTTGGGAAGGCCCCTACAAGATCATTCACTACTCAAGACAAGGAAGCTATCATTTGGAATCTATGGACGAAAGCAAGTTACCTCGTCCACGGAACATTGAACATCTCAAGAGGTATCATCAATAGACATCAAGTTTTGTAATTATTAATAGCTTTTACTTGTGTTAAAATAGTGCAATAAAAGAACTATTCAACCTCAATCATCACAAAGGTGTTCAAATGAATGTTCAAAAGAAGAACCAACCAATGATAAAATCCTTACCTAAAAGGATATAAATCAAATGACGTGGCTAGTGATAAAATCCTTACCAACATAAATCACATGACTAAAAAATGATATAAATCACATGACGTGGCAGTGATAAAATCCTTATGAAAAAATATATAAATCACATGACGAGACCAGTGATAAAATGCTTACAAAAAAGGATATTGATGGGACTGATGAACTCAACTTCCTTAGACGATCTCATCAAATGTACTCGTCCACCTCGGCACGACACGGACGAACACAGGAGAACCATTAATAAAAGCATTCAATACCTTGGATAGTTACCAAACAGTTGGCAGACTGTTGGAGCCTCATCAAAACCCATGTTCATGAGCCCTGAGGCATTACAAATAGGGCACTAAAGCCACAATTAAGGCCCCCAACGGCTAGGAACCATGAAGCTATATATATACACTCTGATAAGAGACAGTCCAGGTATATAGACTCACCCAAAAGTATTCATAGATGCTCTGATATTTAGTACTCTCTTATTATTCTCTAAAAACTTTTATATACTGACTTTGGCATCGGAAGCGTGGTGGCAGGCACCACACCGGTAACCATCTTAAGGGAACCATTGTCTTACATTTGCAGAGATAGTGACGAGGACTCAGCTCCATCTGGATGAATCTACAAGACTGAAAATTTGCACTTCATCAGTTTGGCACCATCTGTGGGAACGACATTTTCGCACTTAGATTCGAAAGCATAGTTTTCAATCAATTTCTATATTCAGATGGAGTCTAACTAGGATCCTGCAGCATTAGCCCTACAAATCTAGGCACTTATAGCTAGCGTGGAAGAACTTACTAGACAGAACCAAGAGATGAGGCTGCAACTTCAACAGGAGGAAGACCGGTCCAGGGCCAATTAGGAAGACGAGGGAGATAGTCAAAGAAGGAGTGACCGTCGAAGGCCAGCCACTCTAAATGGACCTAGCTCAGATCTTCGAGAGAGATGAAGAAGGAGATGGACGAGCTTAGGAAAGCTATTAAAGGGAAAACAGATAGAAACCTGGATAGAATGGTCAGGACGACAAATTCACCCTTTACGGCAGCAGTTCTAGAATGCCTCATACCGTCAAAGTTTTGCCTGCCTCAATTTAAGCCGTTTAACAGACTCAAGGACCCCCTAGACCACCTCAACACTTTCAAGATGACACTAGGTCTCCAACAACCCCCTGACAAGAAATTGTGTCGCTCATTCCCTACCACTCTCAAAGGAGCTATGAGGGAATGGTTCACAAAGTTACCAACATCATCCATTGACAGCTTCGAGTAGTTGAGTAGTTCTTTTTTATGCCACTTTGTTGAAGGACAGCGCCCAAAGAGGTCAGCAGACCACTTACTCAATATCAAGTAGGAAGAGAAGGAGACCTTGAGGTAATACATAAAGCGTTTCACTTAGGAAACTTTGGAGGTAGATGAAGCTGATGACAAGGTGCAGCTAACAACCTTTGAACCTGGATTGAAGTCTAGGGAGTTCATGGTCTCACTCGCGAAAAATCCTCCAAAAACAACG
>NW_027069514.1:1690510-1703010 GCF_002906115.3 Quercus suber | reverse complement strand
GAGCCAATGGAAGCAAAGATGGATTCTGTAATCTCTGCAGAAAAGGTGCAGCAAACTACAACTCCAAAGTTGAAGCAATTACCTGAGCATCTTCGCTATGCGTTCTTGGGTGATAGTTACACCTTTCCAGTGATTGTTGCAGCATCACTTACATCCGAAGAAGAGGAAAATTTGTTGCGTGTGTTAAGAGAGCATAGAACAACCTTGGAATGGACTATCTCTGACATAAAAGGTATAAGTCCTTTCATTTGCATGCACAAGATTTTAATGGAGGAACTTTACAAACCATCAATTGAGCACCAAAGAAGATTAAATCCAGCAATGAAGGAAGTTGTGAGAGCTGAAATTTTGAAGCTCTTCAATGCTGGAATTATTTATGCTATTTCAAACAGCTCATGGGTAAGTCCAGTGCAAGTTGTACCAAAAAAGGGTGGAATGACGGTGGTGAAAAATGACAACAATGAGTTTATTCCTACAAGAACAGTCACGGGTTGGCATATATGTATGGATTACCGCAAGCTGAACAAAGCAACAAGGAAGGATCATTTTTCACTTCCCTTCATTGATCAAATGTTGGATCGATTGGCCAAGTATTCCTATTATTGCTTCTTATATGGTTATTTGGGGTATAACTAGATTGCCATAGCCCTCGAAGATCAAGAGAAAACTACATTCACATGCCCCTATGGAACATTTTGTGTTTAGAAGGATGCCCTTTGGATTGTGCAATGCCCCAACGACATTTCAACATTACATGATGGCTATTTTTTCTGATATGGTGGAAGATATCATGGAAATTTTCATAGATGACTTTTCAGTTTTTGGTACATCTTTTGACCATTGTTTGCATAATTTAGCTCTTTTTTTGCAGAGATGTGAAGATAAAAATCTTGTCCTAAATTGGGAGAAGTGTCATTTCATAGTTCAAGAAGGGATCGTACTTGGCCATAGAGTGTCATCTAAAGGAATTAAGGTTGATCGAGCTAAAATTGCAACCATAAAAAAACTACCACCTCCAAAAAATGTGAAGGGAATCATAAGCTTTTCGGGACATGCGAGATTTTATAGAAGATTTATAAAGGATTTTTCTAAACTCTCTAAACCTTTATGTAATCTTCTTGAAAAAAATTCTACATTTGACTTTAATGATGTTTGTTTGTAGGCCTTTAATGCAATCAAGGAGAAACTAATTTCAGCAACAGTTATGACCGTACCTGATTAGAGTCAACCTTTTGAAGTCATGTGTGATGCAAGTGACTTTGCAATTGGAGTAGTGTTAGGACCCGAGACAAACTGTTTAGGGCCATATACTATGCAAGCCGGACATTGAATGAAGCGCAATTGAATTATACAACAACTGAGAAGGAGATGCTTGTTGTGGTGTTTACTTGTGACAAATTTCGGTTTTACCTCATTGGTACAAAGGTGATAGTGTTCACTGATCAGGTAGCACTTCGTTTTTTGTTTGGCAAGAAGGATGCTAAGCCTAGGCTGATTCGTTGGATCCTTCTTCTTCAAGAATTTGACTTGGAGGTTCGAGATAAGAAAGGAAGTGAAAATTCAGTTGCTAACCATCTCTCTCGGTTGGAGCAAGAGGAAGTAAGACCAAATTTAGTGATCCAAGAAGCATTCCCTAATGACCAGTTGTTTGCATGTGAGATCAAGCTTTCTTGGTATGCTGATATTGTAAACTTCCTAGCTTGTAAGGTATTGCCACCAGATCTTACTTACCACCAATGTAAGAAGTTTTTGCATGATGTGAAATATTATCTTTGGGATGAGCCTTTGCTTTTCAAAAGATGCCCTGACCAAATCATCCGAAGATGTATGCCAAAAGAGGAGATGCAAGCCATTCTCTATCATTGCCATTCCTCATCATATGGAGGACATTTTGGAGTAACACGAATAGCAGCTAAGTTACTTCAAAGTGGTTTCTTTTGGCCTTCTATTTTTCGTGATAGTTATGCTTTGGTGAAAACTTGTGATCGGTGCCAACATATGGGAAATATTTCAAGGCATTAGGAGCTACATTGAAAAATATCTTAGAGGTTAAGTTATTTGATGTTTGGGGAATTGATTTTATGGGTCCTTTTCCTCCTTCTTTTGGCTTTGTTTATATCTTGTTGGCAGTTGATTATATGTCAAAATGGGTGGAGGCAATTGCTGCAACAATAAACGATGCAAAGGCAGTGCTCAAATTTCTGCATAAGAACATATTCACAAGATTTGCCACTCCACGAGCTATTATTAGTGATGAAGGGACTCACTTTTGAAACAAGTTGTTCAACAACCTTCTTTCTAAATATGGTGTGAAGCACAAGATAGCACTTGCCTACCATCCTCAAACTAATGGGCAAGCTAAAATTTCAAATCGAGAAATCAAGAATATCCTTGAGAAGACGGTCTACACCAATAGAAAGGATTGGGCAAAGAAGCTTGATGATGTTTTGTGGGCATACCGTACAGCTTTTAAAACACCTATCGAGATGTCTTCTTATCAGTTAGTGTTTGGAAAAGCATGTCATCTCCCTGCTGAGTTGGAGCATAAAGCTTATTGGGCTGTAAAGAAGTTTAATTTTGATTTGAAAGCAGCAGGGGAAAAGTGACTTCTTCAATTGAATGAGATGGATGAGTTCCAGAACGATGCTTATGAAAATGCAAAGATCTACAAAGAATGGACAAAAAAATGGCATGACAAACAGATTCTTAGGCATGAGTTTGCTCTAGGATAGCAGGTTTTACTCTTCAATTCACGACTAAAACTCTTCCCGTGTAAGTTAAGGTCAAGATGGACAAGTCCTTATACAATTGACAAAGTTTCCTCTTTTGGAGCAATAGACTTGAAGGACAAGGCAAGGCATATATTTAGAGTTAACGGTTAGAGATTGAAGCACTATTATGGAAAACAAGTGGAGAGGAACTGTGCATTTGTTCCTTTTAGAAATCCTGATTGATGAAGATTGAAAAGTCTGGTTGTAGACTATAAAACAAGCGCTTATGGGAGGCAGCCCATAAAACTTTTTTTTTTTTATTTATTTATTTTTTTTATTATTTATTTGAATAATTTGGATTTTGATGCTGGTCTATTTTGCAGGAATAAAGAGCTGAAAATTACAAACTAATGCGGATTCACCATAAAACTAGGGAAGTTCCTTTCATTTCTTCAATCTGTCTCACTTTTGAATTACAATGAGGACATTGTTTGGTTTGGGTTTGGGGGTGTAAACTCCTATAGTCTTGAGTTGTTGGATTCTCTTACCAAGCATGTAGTTGAGTATGATTGAATTCTCTATGACTCTGAAATTTGTGATTAAGGATGGTTTTGAGAAAAAATTTCAAAAAATTTGCTATTATGTCAGGCAGAGTTTTGTGGGTACTTTGATTTAAATCTTTGTCCTTGAAAATAATTGAGCACATAGTCATTTTTTTTTCTTTACTCCATTTTGCTTATGAAGAGAATGAGTTGAATTAACTGGGTCAGGGAAGTTCAATCTTGCTTTGCTCTAAAATCTGTTGATGGATCCTTGAGGCGAAATCCTAGTTGATACCAAATATTAGAGAAATGATCTAGGCAAATTTTGTCATAACCAAAAAGCTTTCCCAGCTGTCCTGATTATCACGCCATCATTGCATGGTGCAATTCCATAGTCAACCCCCTTGAGCCTTATTTTACATAAGCCTTTATTTTTTCTTTTAACTACATAGATCATTCCCGTTCTAAGCCTGAAGAACCATGAATTTACCCTACATCCAGAGAAAATACTTTGGTGGAAATTTGCATTTTAAAGAGAAAGTTAGTTCAAATTCAATTATCCACATTATGTTTGCTCTATTTGATCAAAGTGTGAAAAGAAAAAAAAGTGAAAGGCAAGAATCGAAAAAGGGAAGGTTAAAGTGGTTGAAAATTTGAAAAGACTACGAGTGATGTGGCTGCTGGGATTCGGAAAAAAGATGTGATAATTCTCTTCAAATTCAAAAAAAAAAAAAAATGCACTCCACTTATTGAGTATAGCAACAATATTGTCATCAGTATGAGCATATTGTCGAGAAAGAGCTATGGTGTGGATCCTGTGGATATCTCTTCTTCTTTTTTTTCTTTTTTTTGTTATTTCTACCAAGTATTTTCCCAATTTGCTTTGATTTTCCATATCCATTTCTTTCTTAGCCCTCACCTTGTGGCCTGTCATTACAACCTTGATTAAAGACCTTTCGATCTCTGATTTTGGGGTTTGATTACATTAGTGGAGAGGTTCTGAAAATTGGAATATAGGGTGAAATTTTGAGAGAATTCTTCTGATTTTAGTTGTTCTACTTTTATCTGAATTTGGTGGTGATTTGGAGTTAAATTGACTATTTCATACTCACACTCAAGAACTTAGCTTTAGGTTGAAGTAAACGTTTAACTCTTGCTTGACAAATTGCTGAATTTTTTTATTGATTTTCCTACTATCTTTGATGTCAAAAGAGTAAGTTACTAGTGCTGAAATCTAAATTTAGATCATGGCTTGGTGAGTGATGATATTTCTCTATGGGGTCTAGTTGATATTGTCTATAGTTGTCTTTTATTTTATTTTCTTTTTGTTTGAGGACAAACAAAGTTCTAAGTTTAGGGGTGTTTGACGACTTGCATAATTTGGCATAATTTATCACTTCTCAACTTTAAACTTTACTCTAATTTTATTTATTTTTGTTGATTTTAGACTTCATTATTGTTATTTAAATTTTATTGCAGATTTGAAGAAAATGAAAATTTATTCAAATAGAAGAGACATGAAGCAACTAGAGAGAATATTGGGTTTTGGATGAATGGAGGTTGAAGGAAGTTTTTTTTTTTTTTTTTTTGGCTTCAGAATTGGCATGAAAAGCGGGTCCCTCTTGGTTTTGAGGCAAGCAGTTTGACTTCATCTTGACGAAGAGGCACGCATGAATTGGAGAGATTGAGTGGGCTTTTTGGGTTGCAACAAGTTTTGGGCTAGCCTTTAAAAATTTAGGGAGAAAAAAAAAACAAAAAATAGGAGGACGCTAAAGGAAACTGAGGTAGAAAAGAGGGGGCGCCGAAACTGAAAAGAGAAAAGAGCGCCGAAACAAAAAGAAAAGAGGGCTGAAGCAGAAAGGAAAAGGCTGACGCTAAAAGAGAGGAGAAGAAGCTGCGGAGGCTGAAGGAGATTGTTTTTTGCGTTCATTTTTTCCTTCAAATCTTCTCAGAAACATTATAGTGAATTCGTTTCTGTTGAGTTTAATTGTTAGCATGAACTAAAGTTTCTTTATTCTAGGAAAACGATGTAATCTAGTTCCGAACTATGCTTACTTTTCTATGTTAATTTGAATTAATTCTCTTCATGTTTGTCTGATTTATTCTAAACTTATTGCTTCTAATAAACTGGCCATTAATTAGATGATTTTGATATTGTGATTTGCTGTCGAAAGAGGGAATTATAGGATAGATCTTGAATGTTTCGACATAGGTAAATATAGAGATCGAAAGACTTGTATGAACCTATGAAGTATAAAAATCATTGGTCGTAATGCTGTCTTGCTTTATTAAATTGCATATTCTTATGTAAAAATAATGAACAAGAATGTTTCCAATTGACTGTCGAAAAAGGCTTTTGGATTAGTTTGGAGATTGCTAACAAACAAAGAGAATTAAATTCAATAGCTAGATGAGTAAAGCATAATGAGAAATTAGGTGAAATCAATTTCCTAGAAGTTTTCTTCCCATTAATTTGATCTTCGAACAACATTTTTTTTCCTCTGCATATTTTCTTTAAATTGAATTTATTTTAAATTACAATTACAAAAACCTTAGTGACTTTTCTAGATAAAATCGAGATTAGCATAATTTTGGTATTTGTCAAAAGTAAGTTACCAATCCCTGAGGACGATACTCTTCTCATCATTTTACTATAAAACTATGATATTGTGCACTTGCAATTTTGCACCGATCAAAGTGAAAGCCCTGGAGACAGTGGAATTGGTCGAAGGAGAAACAGCAAGGACGACCAGAATAAGGATGACATTAAGCCCACAGATGAGGATAAGACTCATCCAGTTCCTTAAAGAGAATTTGGACGTCTTCGCATGGAGTCACGAGGACATGCCAGGTATATCCCCAAAGGTCATCCAACACAGGCTAAATGTGGATCCCGAGAAGAAGCCTGTCCAGCAAAGACAACAAGTCTTCATTCCAGAACGGAGTCAAGTAATTACAGACAAGGTTAACAAGTTGTTGTCAGCAGGCTTTATTTGAGAAGTCCACTACCTAGATTGACTTGCCAATGTCATCCTAGTCAAGAAAGCAAATGGAAAATGGAGAATGTACGTGGATTTCATGGACCTAAACAAAACTTGCCCAAAAGACAGTTTTCCTCTGCCAAGGATAGACCAGCTAGTGGATTCTACAGCAGGACATAAACTACTGACGTTTGTGGATGCATTCTTAGGATATAATCAAATAAAGATGGCTGAAGAAAACCAGGAGAAAACTGCTTTCATCACTAACCAAAGGCTCTATTTTTATAAGGTAATGCCCTTCAGACTAAAGAATGCAGGAGAAACCTACCAAAGGTTAGTGAATAAAATGTTCAACAAGCAGATCGGAAGAAATATGGAGGTATATATGGATAACATGCTCATCAAGAGTAAAGAAGAGCTTGTTCATCTGGACAACCTCAAAGAAACGTTCACCACACTTAGACAATACCAGATGAAGTTGAACCCTAGTAAGTGTGCATTTCGAGTAGCCTCAGGGAAGTTCTTAGGGTTCATGGTGTCCCAAAAGGGGATAGAAGCAAACCTAGAGAAGATGCGAGCCATACTCAACATGACGTCACCAAAGACCGTCAAGGAAGTCCAGAAGCTCACAGACGAATAGCAACACTCAACAAGTTCGTCTCTAGAGCGACGAACAAATGCTTACCCTTCTTCAAGACATTAAAGCAAGCTTTTGCTTGGACTAACAAATGTGAGATAGCTTTTTAAGAACTCAAGCACTACCTAAGCAATCCACCCCTCGTAAGTCCGTCCAAGGAGGGGGAAAACTTGCAATTGTACCTAGCAATATCAGCCACAGCCGTGAGTGCAGCCTTGGTTTGAGAAGAGGACAAGAAACAGCTCCCAGTCTACTGTGTTAGCCAAGCTTTCCAAAGGGCAGAAGCAGAGTACCTAAGGATTGAGAAGATTGCATTCGCATCAATAGTAACTTCGTGTAAGCTACGACCCTATTTTCAGGTGAACCCCATCTTGGTAATGACAAACCAACCAATTAAGAAGTCCATGAACAAGCCCAAGGCAGCAGGGAGAATGGTCCAATGGGCCATCAAGCTTAGCCAGTTCGACATTGAGTACCACCCCAGGACGACTATCAAAGCGTAGGCATTGGCGGATTTCACCGCCGATTTCACCATCCCAGACGATGACAGCCTCCCCGACGAAGCAGAATGATGGACGATACAAACTAATGGTTCGTCAGCCCAAAAGAGAGGAGGAGTAGGGGTCGTCATCATCACCCCTGACGGAGAAACGCTTAAATATGGAGTTCAGCTAAAATTCCCAGCCACCAATAATGAAGCCAAGTACGAAGGAATATTAACGAGGCTAAGGGTTGGAAAAGCACTATGAGCTAAAAACTTGCTCCTCTAGAGTGATTCTAAGCTGGTAATAGGATAAATAAAAGAGAAATATGAAGCAAAGGAGGAGAGAATACAAAAATACCTCAGGCTGATGAAGCACTTAACCCAGGAGTTTGATAGGATGGAATTTGAATAGATCCCCAGAAACTAGAACATGATAGCAAACGAGATCACGAAGCTAGCATCGTCAAAAGAAAGATCAACGAGCATGGGCTTAGCAATAGAAGTCCAAAAGCACCCCAGCATTGAAGAAGTCTCTACATTTACAATCCATAGCACAAGTAGCTAGATGACCCCGATCATATCCTTCCTCCAAGACGGACGCCTTCCCCAAAATGTCGAAAAGGCCAGGAAGGTCAGGAAAAGAGTAGCCAGATTCATAATCTTGAATGACACCCTATACAAGAGAGGCATTTCCATGCCTTACTTGAAGTGTGTCAACGAAGAGGACGCCAAGTATATTCTGGAAGAGCTCCATGAAGGGGTTTGCGGAGACCATGCAGGCCCTAAATCCTTGGTAAGTAAAGTTATTAGAATAGGTTACTTCTGGCCTACTATGTAGGCAGATGCAAAGGAGCTCATCAAGAAGTGTGACAAGTGCTAGAGGTTTGGGAATGTCTAACACCTTCCAGTTGAAAGACTGACAACAATAGCCTCCCCTTGGCTATTTGCACAATAAGGAATTGACATCGTCGGCCCACTACCCCAAGGTAAGGGACAGGTAAAGTTTCTACTAGTCACTATCGACTACTTCACAAAATGGGTTGAAGTAGAGGCATTATCAACCATCATTGAAGCAAAAATCCAGAGCTTCGTATGGAAGAACATAATTTGCAGGTTTGGGATTCCACGAATGATCATATCAGATAATGGGCAGCAGTTTGACAGTCAAGACTTCAGGGATTTTTGCTCAAGTCTAAGTATCAAGAACCAGTTCTTATCTCCAGGACATCTATAAGTAACCAAACAAACCGAGCTGACTAATCGGACACTACAAAAGATCATCAAAGTTAAGCTGGACGATGCTAAAGGAGCTTGGCCCGAGGAATTGCCCAATGTCTTGTGGGCTTATAAGACTATAATAAGAACCCCAACAAGAGAAACCCCCTTCAGGTTCACTTACGATGCTAAAGTAGTAATCCTAGTCGAGGTGGGAATAACCAGCATCAGATAAGAGATGTTCCACGAGAAAAGCAACGACGATCAACTAAAGGTCAACCTGGACTGCTTGGACGACGTCAGGGATGGAGATTCTAACAAAATGATGAAGTACCAGCAAAAGATGGACGAGTACTACAACAAGAGAGTGAAGCTTAGACAACTTGACATAGGGGACCTCGTCCTGCACAAAGTCACCCCAGCCACCAAAGACCCAGCCCAAGGGAAACTCGGTCTAACTTGGGAAGGTCCTTACCGAGTCGTTTACTACTCTAGACAAGGCAATTATCACCTAGAGACATTAGACGGGCAAAGACTACCACGACCATGGAACATTGAGCACTTAAAGAAGTACCACCAGTAGATGTAACAGAAAATTGTACTCATTTTTGAAAGCAATGAAAGAACTATTCAGCTAATGACTTAATGTAAGCTAACCTAGCAACTTAAAAGCCAAAAAATTGGCCAAGTAACAAGATTCCACCTAGACAGATGTAAGTTATTGATGAAGCAAAAAATGACAAGATCCCTTAAATGGGTGTAAGTGACAAAAAATTGCTAAGTAACAAAATTCCACCTAGATGGATATAAGTTATTGACGAAGCCAAAAATGACAAGATCCCTTAAATGGGTGTAACTAAAAAAAAAATGGCTAAGTAACAAGATTCCGCTTAGACGAATGTAAGATACTGACTAAGCCAAAAATGACAAGATCCCTTAAATGGTTGTAAGTCACAAAAAATGATTAAGTAACAAGATTCCACCTAGACGGATGTAAGTTACTGATGTTAGGACATATGTGATTCACTTGTTAGGAACATATGTCACTATTTTATGTAGTTGGCTAATCCTTTGACAAAACGCACTTTACTTGTATTTGGGTAAATCTAAGTTGTGTTTAATACTTCAAGAAACATGTTGTTCAAGTATAGTATTAAAGCCATGAAGATTGGACTAAGAAACAAGTGAAGAAAATATGTTCAATAAAGCTGGATAGATAGCTCAATACCTACGGACAGATAGCCTGACAGCTGCTCGACACCTCCCGACAGCTGGCTATCTATCGAGCTTTTTAAGGTGTTTTCTTATAGCAATCTCGACACCTTCTCGATAGCTGGTGGATCGATCGAGAAAGCTTCTATCTCCTCAACACCTTCTCGACACCTTCTCAATAGCTGTATCTGTTGAGATTCATTAAACCTCGACACCTTCTCGACACTTGCTCGACACCTGCTATCTGTCGAGGTTACGGGAATTCAGATTTCGGTTTTTGGGCCAGGCTTATGTATTTGTGTAGGGTTTCTTTTCCCATAACCCTAGACCTATATAAGGCTTATTTTAAAAGCCGTCACATAACTCAATTCTTCTATTTCAAGAGAATCTTAATTCTTCTATGTTCTTTAGTAGACATACTAGGACACGTGTCTTTTCATCTTCACAGCCAAAGACTCGTGCTGTATGGGTGAAAAAGGAGCTTAAAACTTAATTGTCTTTTCTATTTGTCCTCTGCTTTAATTCTTTCTATCTAAAGTAGGAATGTCTTTGCTTGATTTCTTATTTGCTTTTGAAATCACGCTTTTATGCATCTGCACCTCTCTATCATGCTTTCATGCATTTGCATCTTTCTTTCATGCGTTCATGTTGTTTGTCTGTTTTTGTTTGATTGTTTTATTTTTATTTTCTTTTGTTTTCAAAATAAAAATAAAAAGAAAAAATCAGAAAAATACAAAAATAATGTGTGTTTTGTGTACTTTGGTACTTGTGTACCTTGGATGGCCATTGGAACAGAGTTTTATAAATTTTGTATCTCTTGTAGCTTAGATAAGCATCTCTATGCACAACTAAACAAGTGAGCTTTGTGGCACTTGTTTGTGATGAATAAGATTAAGTTATCTCTTGAACTTAACGCTCATATCACTCTTTTTGACGGGTAAGACTAGAAAATCCTAAGAGAAAGGTATAAATAACCATCTCACCACTGTTAGCCGCCAATCATAATATGACACCTGTATGCTTCAGCATAGCAAAAGTGCAGTGTCAAAGACACCCGTATGCTTCAGCATAGTAAAAGTGCAATGTCAAATGCTTAACATCTTGGGTATTTCATTTCTCTCTTTTATATGCCCATGCATAATTCGCTAAAATAAAAGAAAATATGCAATGAAAATAAAAAGCAAAAAGATCAAAAATGCTTTAAATATGGTTGCTGTTAAGACATATATGTTTTAACTTGTTTAAGAAAATATGTCACTTAGTTATATAAATTGGCTAATCCTTTGACAAAACGCACTCTGCTTGTAATTGGGTAGTTCTAGGTGTTTTTAATACTTCAAGAAACAATGTTTCAAGGTCAAGTGTTGAAGTCATCAAATCTGTCCAAGAGAAAGCAAGTTGAAGTGCACAGTTTTTAAATCTCGACACCTCTCGACAGCTACCTCGACACCTGCTATCTGTCGAGATTTAAAAAGTCAGATTTCCAATCTGATTTTCTTGGGATCCGTGAATATGTTTTTGGGCCTTCTTTTCTTCTAACCCTAAACATATAAAAGGATTATTTTAAGAGCCGTTTTGGGTGACACAAGTTGCATTATCATTGAGCAATCTCTGTTTAAGCAAATTGTGATCAACAGACGAAGTTCTTGACCTAGTTCATCTTCCATCAAGAAGTTGCTGTGTATTTGCACCATAGGGTTTTGTAACCAAGCATCTTCCTGCTTTTCTATCTTAATACACATGTTCTTTATACTTGTATGCAATCTATTTATTTCTGTTTCACACATGATGCCTTGGTGAGTTTTGTTTAAAGTGTTTCAGAAATACAAGTTGTCAAAGTCTACTTATCATAAACTCTCTTCTTGCAAAGTTTTTCAAGAGTTTGTGTTAGGATAGATTTTATTATATTCAACAAGTGAATATGAGTTGAGTGATTTATGACTTCTCTCATATGCTCATTTGTTTGTTGTGGTTTTGTCACGGATTGCCAAAGGAGAAGATTGTTAGGACATATATGTTTTAACTTGTTTAAGAAATATGTCACTTAGTTATTAAATTGGCTAATCCTTTGACAAAACGCACTCTGCTTGTAATTGGGTAGTTCTAGGTGTTTTTAATACTTCAAGAAACAATGTTTTAAGGTCAAGTGTTGAAGTCATCAATCTGTCCAAGAGAAAGCAAGTTGAAGTGCACAGTTTTTAAATCTCGACACCTCTCGACAGCTACCTCGACACCTGCTATCTGTCGAGATTTAAAAAGTCAGATTTCCAATCTGATTTTCTTGGGATCCGTGAATATGTTTTTGGGCTTCTTTTCTTCTAACCCTAAACATATAAAAGGATTATTTTAAGAGCCGTTTTGGGTGACACAAGTTGCATTATCATTGAGCAATCTCTGTTTAAGCAAATTGTGATCAACAGACGAAGTTCTTGACCTAGTTCATCTTCCATCAAGAAGTTGCTGTGTATTTGCACCATAGGGTTTTGTAACCAAGCATCTTCCTGCTATTCATCATAAAGATGATCTGAAGACTTTGCAGCCAACCATTCTTCCTCAGTTGGTGTTCTGAAGTCGCGTACTTGGATCCGCCATTGTTAGTCACGTACTTGGGAGCGTGCATCAAAGGTGAGACTGTCACTACCTACAGATCAAGTCCAATTGGGTATTGGGGTAAGGGTTCAACTGTAGGTTGGTAAGGTACTTGGGATTCCTTTACTT